>NW_024091597.1:0-20747 GCF_014356525.2 Nilaparvata lugens
TTCATTAGCATGATTGCAGTTATTTCATCGGATAACATAATGCTCCTTTCTATTATTTGTAATATCATCTGAATATATCCACTTCATGTGATGAATCCATATCGATGTATGGATTTTCAGTAGCCTAATATCATACTCTGGATATACAGTATTATGGATATATTAGTAGCTAATATCTATCATACTTGTTTTTCATAATTATTTTCTCCTTTGGCTTCGATTGTCGTTTTTGCCAATCATTTTGTCAGGTTGAGTATGATATGATAACATTCTTCTTTGTTTTTCTATATCCATATATTTTCATACATCTTTCGCAGATAAAACTTGAAAAAATAATATTTTCAATTATTTCAAACCTTTGTTATCAAGTATCATTTGAAATATCATTTAAGGCTGATATGATTAGAAATTTCTTGATCGCTTACATGATTGATCGTTGCCAATTCATAATGTCTGACACAATGTTTTTTCCAAAATCCAAGTTTGATTAATTGAAACTTCTGCTCGGATTCCATATACATTGTCCGTAGAGGCCTATGTCATAATGCAGGTCTCATAATTATTAGATGACAGGCTAGCTTAATACAATGTTATCGTGATCCTTCCAACATCAGATGATTTTTTAAGAGGAGAATCTTGACTTCATACTTATACAAATCATATCAAGAGCTTCATGAGAAACAGGCCTTTACATGTTGAAATACTAAGATTTGCATTTAGAGGTGAGAGATAAGCTACTCAGCATTTAGATTCAGTCCACTATTGCACAATATCTGGAATAGACGGGCTATGAGTGTATTAAACGGAACAAAATGAAAAATGATAAGCGTTAGTTGTTACGGAGTCTCCAAAAATTAGGCCACGAATTATCTACTATTCAATCTTTTGAACAATCTTTCCTTTCCCTTTTCATATCACTACTAATTCAGTTTCTTTTTCTTCTTTCTTCATCATCCTAATCGTCTCTATCCAATCTGTGTGCATTCTCAGTAATAGCCGCCCCACATTTTAAGCAATGAGAAAAGTTATCACCTCTCCATCACCTTTTTCTAGTAGAATATCTCCTTCTCTATCCGCCACCCACAGTTCCACGTTGATCGTCTTTCTCTATCCCACACTCTTTTGCTTTTCTTAGACTCGTGGGAACATTGAGTCAACATTTAATAAGACGTTTTTCGCATTATTCTTTGGCACTCTATAATACGGATGGATTCAAAGTGAGAACAGTGCAACTATCCGCCAGCTACTATGTTTAAAATAGTACCACTGTAAAAATAGATTGAATCAGTGTCGCACTGCTAGAACATTATTCTATGACTGAGAAAGTTGAGCAAACACTGGCTTACTGATAAATTTAGTTACGAGTTTAATATTGAGTTAGCAGTAATTTATAATATTATTCCGTGAAGCTGGCATCAATTAAGTGAAGCACATGTTTCGATACGGGTCAAGAGTAGGTATTATTACAAATAGGATATAACATTCTGGAGAAGATGTCATAGCAAAGTTTTCCCTACTTTCTTCTTCAATACTTCTCTTTTCTTCTCCTCTTCGCCATCCATCCCTTACTTTTATACCCTCTACCTGCCTATTACATGGAAAACCATAGTTGGCTGGGTATTATCCCTTCTTTCTCTCTTTTCAGCACACCCCACCATGAAGCCTGTTTTGTATTTTATTGGAAATTCATTTTTGATTGTGATTTTTTGTATTTTCATTTCTTTTATGTATATTGTGTTGATTTGTATAGAATGATTGATTGATTGAAAGTGAATAGCAGATATTCTGCATTGAAAAATATTTGAACAGTACTGTGCTTCTACTGCTTCCTTAAAGTTTACCAATGTGATTTAACTGCTTCACCGATGGGGTCATCTCAAGTTATTATGGGAACAGCCATTCCTACATGGAATACATTCTAATAAAACTTATCAAATTTGATTACAAACTAAAAAACAATCTGGTGTGACACACTCCCACTACTTCCTTGCAATGAATATACTCGTAAATCTCTCACTTGTCTTTTGCAACTTCGGATCTCTTTTTTGTATTTGTCATTTCATCCAAAAACACACTATTTTTTACATTTCACATTTTACTTTTGTGATGTTTTGTTATTAGTTGATTTTCAGGTATTCAATTTGCTTATTACATTTACGGTATTATCACTTTAATCTCATGTGAATTCTATAAATTGAATAATTCTTCAATTCAACTTCTTTCAATTTCTCTTGACTCGCGCTTCATAATAGGCTTCGCCCCCTACACCCTGTGTAGATAAAAGCCTCCGCGCTTCGCGCTTAGTAGGGGCACAGAATACAGCAATATGTGGTAGGGGGCTTCGATCCCTGCTACTGCTTCCAATGTCGTGAAATTATTTTTCAGTTTTAATTTTTTTTTTTGTAATTTTAATAATCTATTCCCTCCAATAATCAATATACGAATAGAAAACAAACTGAACAGAACGGAAACTTATGTGTGAAATAGGTGATAGTGAAACTATCCTAACGATTCATTCAATTACAGATTCCCATACAAAGGGGTTGTCGTCATCTTCACAATGACCTAATTAACGTGCTCCTCAATTAATCACATTACAATCAATCAATCATCTGATAACCTGATCCTGATTTACAATTGTTCAATAGACTGGAGCCTCCTGTTGCAAATTCGCTACAGCTGATCTAATGAAAACTTCTCTCAAAGTAATATTATTGAGTCAATAAAAAAACATCTCATCAGCAGACCGCTTTAAAAATGCATACTCAATCCCAATAATTTACTAGTAGTTCTGTGAACAGTAGACCTCGCGCAGTTATAAATGAACAGTAGAACTCGCGCAGTTATAAACCACAGCCTCCTCTTATATTGTCCACCAGAGTAAGTCTTGTCTGTATGACGTGTCGTTAGGAAACACCTAAATAGGTGTTTCGAGTGGAGACCTGTCACAATAATTGATGTTTTAAAGGCAGCAAAACAGTTGAATAACTCTTATAGCTATGATTATTATAACATGTCGAACAATTTTTTGAAAAAAATAATACTTCACATTGTGCAACCACTGACCGCATGCATAAACAGAATATTGCAAGAGGGGAAATTCCCTGAGGAACTTAAAATATCAAAGGTGTGCCCTATTTTCAAAAAGGGGTCTAAAGATAAACCAGAGAGCTATCGTCCTGTGTCATTGGTGCCTGTTCTTTCTAAACTTATTAAAATAATAATATGTGAGCAAGTTGTTGTATTTTTGGAGGAAAATAACTTATTATCAGGAGTTCAATTCGGCTTTAGAAAAGGCAAAGCAACTGTTGATGCAGTTGAGGCTTTGGTCCATGTTATTTTGCAGGCATTTCAAAATAGGTCTTATGCACAGGTTACATTATGTGACTTAAGCAAAGCATTTGACTGCGTCGACCATGGTGACTTGATAGAGGAACTTCATTATTACGGTTTTCGGGGAGTTTCTCTAACACTATTTGAGTCTTACATGAAGAATAGAAGGCAGACCGTCTGCGTCAATGGAGAGTGTTCTGATGTAATTTTCCTGAAGTATGGCATACCTCAAGGATCCGTCCTGGGTCCTCTATTATTCCTTATAAGTATCAATGATTTGCCTCACAATGTTTTGAGCAGAGCAGTATTATATGCAGATGATACTACCTTTTGAATGTCTCTAATGATATGGCTAAGCTCTCAAATGTTGTTAATAACTCACTTGATGAAGCAGGAGCCTGGTTCAGAGCAAATGGATATCTTTTAAATGCTAATAAGACTGAAAATGTCATATTTAGTCTGAGACCATATGATAATAGATATACTCAACAGGATATTGTAAATAATGTTAAATTTTCAGGGGTACACATTGATCATCAACTGACCTGGGGAAAACACATTGATTATTTAAAAGCTAGGCTTTCAAGAGTCATCTATCTCATTGGACGTCTGAAGCAATGTGTGACTCCACATATTGTGAGAATGGCTTACTTTGAGTTTTTTCAGTCCCTCATTAAATACTGTCTTATTGTATGGGGCAATTCTCTGAGGGTTGCAGAGATATTGAGGTTGCAAAAGAAAGTTGTTAGAATTATCAATGCTTCAGGTCCCTTGGATCACTGTAAGCCTATATTCATAAAATCAAATATTAAGACTGTCATCAATCTTTACATCTTTGAACTTGTTGCTTACTCTTTAAATGTTCAATTGGCCAATAGCTATTGATATATGAATTTCGAGTTGCATTACAACGTGCAGTGGTATCATTAAATATAAATAATAATGGTTACGGGTTATGTGTTTTCTTTTCTAATTTCTTAGATGTCTACTAAATTCATCGAGTAGTAGTATGGCTATAACAATTGGCTCTTCACAGTTTATATCCAATGTTGTACTTTACAATGGGAGTGCTGATAAATGGAGTCCAACTGAATATCTTGCGGTTTGCTAACGATGTGATGTTGGTGGCTGGAAGTGCTGGGAAGATGACGAAAATGTTGAATGCTTTGATAGAGGCCAGCGAAAGGATGGGCCTTCAATTTTATTGAATGCGAGCAAAACGAGAGTGATGACAAATTTCAACAAAGAGGAAGTAATGGTGACCTGTGGTAATATTGAATACGTCGAGGAGTATGAATATTTAGGTCAGCTTCTATCTTTCGATAACCGAACTGAGAAGGAAGCAAAACAAAGGATCAGAAAAGGATGGAAAATTTTGGTCATTGAAAAAAATATTCAAAGGTGACTTCTCAAACAACTTGAAATCAAACGTCTTGAGGAAATGCATACACCCGACAATTTTATATGGCGCACAGATGTGGTCATTAACATCGCAGCTAGATAGGAGACTCGAGACTACCCAAAATGTCGAAAATGTTGAGGAGAATACTTGGTTTACGGTTGAATCAGCGAGTCAGAAACACTCAGGTTCTGCAGCAGGTGAGAGTTGAATATTTTCAAAAGGAAGCGCATCTCGTCAAATGGAAATGGGCAGGACACGTGGCGAGGATGGCACCGGAACGTTGGGCAAAGATATGCACCGAATGGATTTCTCGCAGCAGAAGAAGAACGAGAGGACGCCCAGCCATTAGATGGAGGGACGAGATCGCTCAGCATGAAGGAGACATGTGGCCGACAACAGCCAGGGATCGGAGAAGGTGGCAAAAAATCATAAACAATTATTTGTAAAAAATATATTGTAATTGAGTTTTTATTTTTTTCAAAGTTGTTTTTTTGGTAACTGCCAACCAAATCAACCAAAAATGGAATTTTCACAGATATGAGACTTGTGTCAGTTGATAGAGCTTATCAATGACTATTTCAGGTATAAATTTGATCAAAATCGTTGAAGCCGTTCTCGAGAAAATCGCGTAGAACCCTGTTTTAGACAACATTTTCGCCATTTTAGCCGCCATCTTGAATCGCATTTGATCGAAATTGTTCGTATCGGATCTTTATATTGTAAGGACCTTACGTTCCAAATTTCAAGTCATTCCGTGAATTGGGAGATGAGATATCGTGTACACAGACGCACATACACTCATACACACACACACACCACACACACACACACACACACACACACACACACACACACACACACACACACACACACACACACACACACACACACATACTGTGATGAAACTTTTAAATAAATCTCATGAGAGGAGAGAATCAACCAGAAAAATTGTAATTACCCTTATAGAATGAAAGAATCTGCTAAACGAATAGTTAGCGACCGAGCGATAAAGCTTCCTTATCAACAGCTGTGTATCAGATAAGAGTACCGTTCTGTACCTTACATTTTTCCAGAGAATTATTTAATAAAATTATAATTATTTTGCAAATTGAGTACGAACCATTTATGAATTGTTCATTGAATTTTGGAGGTTACACTTTTGTTTACTATTGATCAGATGTTTTGTAGCAGCTCAAACACAGCTGACTGATTCAATATATTATAAAATGTCATGCCTAGTTTTCATGCAAGCTGTAATATTATTTCTAAAATTAAGAACTATTGATAAAGGACCAAGAACTTCGAATAGAAAATAAAATGTATGTATTATTGTTGAAATTATTTATTATTCATGAAATTATATTATAATGTCAAGTATTATTGTAACTAACTAGGTCATAACATAGAGAATTAAGCAGTTTAAAGAATTATACAAATTGAGTTATTATTGTAATTAAAGGAATTATATTTTACTGCTTGCCACTGACGTCATGCCTACGTCATAATCATTCTACCAATGGCAAATTTTCATGCAAATTAATTACACAGAGATTCTCAAAGAAAAGGTTCTAGCCCAAAGCCTAGAAGAAGAAGTTCAACTTCCCTTTTGAAATCCTCACCAGTAAGACCTTGTTAAAAGTTACCAAAGACCTATTTGTGAAATTTTGTTCGATTTTATATGTTTTATCTGTGAGCCAATATTTTAGGCTATTCTATTTGTTATTTGTAAATTTGTTTCATCAATCGATAATTCGAGAATTTCAAGTTTAATTATTCCCTGATTTATTTTGGTGAAGGAGATATTTAATTAAATTTCCACACGTGCTGAAACCGAAGCCTGGACCCGCCGCCGATCAAACAAATTTGATCTAAAGGAAAAACCACGACCGCCAAGGAGTTTCACGTGAGTTTTGAAAATTTGGGGCTCCAATCTACGCTTCGAAATAAAATACAGTGCAGAAAATATAAAATTTTCTTCATTAAATTAATGGCCACTCCGACAAGCACTTATTAATTATTAAGATCTTAGAATTTATCTGGTATAGAATTTTAAGAACTTGTAGTTGATTAACTATCCTCCGCTGCCAGAACCACGACCCCGAGCAATTTTAAAAATCTTTTATAATTTATTTTCACCATTTTTTCACAAACTGTTAAATTTATCAATCATAAAATTCTGTTGAATCATGCATGGTATCATGCGAGAACAAGCAAAATTCTGATCATTTGTTAATGTTAAGCTATTCTCAATCTGTAAATCAAGCTCTGAATCTGCACTGTCAAACTATATATTTTATTATATTATATTTCAATTTTGTCAATTCGTCTTCTGAGTTCGATTATTTCTTGAGCCTGTCAATTATTGTGTCTGACACGTTCCATATTATCAAGAACCGATCGAATACGATCATTGAAATAATTGAATCAACCTGGATATTGGAACAGATCTAAGTGGATGTAGTGTGTGGGGTCAGATCGAGATTATTTATTCTCTGTCCTTACCTGCTCATATATCAGCTTTTATCTGTTACCAACTTCGACTTAGGAGCGAATTCGTCAACTGTACAGCAGATGCAGCTGGAGATCATATAATTTCCTACAATAGAGCATAAAACCCGACAAGACTCTGTTCTCGAAATATATTCCGAACGATATCTGGTCCCAGTACCCTATCTTAATCCTTCGGAACTTATTAGAGACGCAGTCCCGTAAATTATCTACATCGGGATTTTTGCTCGACCTGTATGATTTTATATGTTGTTTCATCACAGGTAATAGTTCTAAGATATCTGGATTTAGTGTTTAGCAACCGCTACACTGCTTATAAAAATTTTTATCACTATACAATCTGTCATAAGAAGAATCAAGGGTGAGCGAGTGTTTATGCCTCCGCGATTCAGACGATTGTATCGAATCTTGTAGTGAATCGATCAGTCTGGTACTCACTTAGCGTCCACGCACGCATTTTCAAAATTTATAACCTTGATACTGGTGACTCAGTACAAGATTCATTATACGTGTATCGACCTATCCTTGGAGGCGAGAGTAACTCCCCCAGGAAAAGCTTTACATGATTATATGTGTGTGAGGCGTGTTAAAATACCGCTTTACAATACATACAGACCAATACCCAAAGATCACTTTTTTGGACTCAGGGGACCTTGAAACGTATATAAATTTAGAAATTGAGGTACCTTAATTTTTTTCGGAAAGCAATACTTTCCTTACCTATGATAATAGGGCAAGGAAAGTAAAATACTATTTGAATGTTATGTAATATATTGTGATGAGAATTACATCATATTTCGACAAATAGATATGAGAGCTTCATCATTTTTTGTCAATGGAACAACATTTATTACTCTATCATGACACATTTCAAAAGTTTTTAATTTATTCTTTTTGGAGATCCAGCTAAGTTAATAATAACATAAAAATGCTTCAATAAGTGAAGGCATACGATTTTACTTATAATCCCCTATAAGCTCCATTTTAAAATTAAAATTAAAATTTGGAATCTTTATGGCGTTGGCAAAAAAAAAAAAGAATTCAATGGCCATACTGTGGGATATAATAATAGTTACTGTAGTCAGCCCGAGTTGAAAGCAGAGAAAGGTAGAGAGAAAATAATACTATGTTTACTTTCAGTTATTAATTGCATGCAATGAATAGTCCACTCGAACGAATGGTCCAGCTGACTTCTTACTAAGTTACATTGAAATATTAATTGCATGCGTCATAGCATGCAATGAATAATCCACTCGACAGCTGATTCAAGATGAATAATTCTAAAGTCTGATTTTTACGGTAATATCGACGTTCGAAGGAGATTCCTTTTCCTTTTCTATTATCCTTAAATGCAAATTTTCAAAAACCTTATGTATAGGCCTACGTCGACGTGAAATTCAAAAAGGAACATATCTGTCAAATTTCATAAAAATCTATTGCTGCGTTTCGCTGTAAATGAGAAACATAAATATAAACATATAAACATAAGAGAAATATTCAAAACCGTCGACTTCAATCTTAGACCTCACTTTGCTCGGTCAATAAGTTGAATTCCATACCTGTTCAATGATGGAATAAAGCCTCTAGTTTTCCACTAGAGGCTGGCAATAAATTGTGCAAGATTTTGTTATTTCCACGCACGAAAAGAATAATAATCCGGAATACTCATTTTTATAATGGGAACAAAATGATAACAACAATTTATCATATGCTGTTATGATGCTGCATACTTATAAAAAATGAATGAAGTATGCAAGAGGATGTTATGAATCATGAATGAAAGTGATACAAAGCAATGAAGCGACAATAATAGAGGATGGAGTATGTGTGAGAGTGAATTTGATCACTGTTCGAAAACCCAACTAAAACAAAGCGCCAACCGTTTTAGCATTGTTCCAGCGTTTTGAAAACATTCAACGCACACAATGAGGCTGTGAATTTTGCGACAAAAGTGTTCACATGTTCCATTACAATTATTATGCAATACAATGCTCGGCTATGAGCAAATTACAGCAGAATGTACAAAGAGATAAGTAGCCGACCCCGCAGAATATTTACGACACCCATGAATTATTGTCTTGCCGAATGCTCGGGCGGGAACCAAATGGCGTTTATCAGATGCAAAATTCCCATTTGCCCCGTCTGTTCATCCGTGTTTGACGATTGAAATATCTGGACCTAAATCTAGGAGAGGAGTGAGATTATCATGCCGTGTTGATGAGCGATAGTGTAATTTGTTGATTACATGCTGAGCTTTTACGAGGCGTCTCGTTAATTACTCAAAACGATTGAATTGAACCTCAAATTCTGGGAAAATTAGATGAAAATGAACTTGATTGACGTCGCTGTTCAATTGATTCCACCCTTTATAAGGATAGTTCTTGAATTGTAACACATAAATGTTATCAATTCCTGATTAATTTCACCAGTTTCAAGCCTATTTGGTTCTTGGTTTGAACCATACCACATTTCAACCAAACCTCTTATATTCATTCCGCATGAATCTATACGATTTCATTGTATGTGGAAAATTGACATATCTATAACTGAAGGTGCATCCACATCTTCATTTCATAATGTTATCACCGTTTACAAGCATTTACTACCGGAATTAAGAATGCTTCCTCTAGTTTCCACCTATCTGCTGAAGATTAAAACGCATCATCATGTTAAGGGTAATGCTACCAACACAGATTGAACAAAAGCTTTCACCAATTTATTCTCAAGGAAAGCGGGAATTGCATAATAGGCTTTCTTTTTCTAAGCATGTGTGTATGTTCATGTGTGTGCTTAGGACTAGCCAGTCCTAGACCCGCACTTTTATTGATATAACACTCTAAACAGGCCACTTTCACCAACTTACAAGTAAGATGTGTTTAGAAGGATTTTGTGAACTTAACTGATATCAACAATTGGAATTTTGAATTGAGCAGGCTAACGAGAATCAGGAGAGGGCCATTTCATTGGATATACAATCTTGGTAGACTTTATTTAGGGGAACTTCAATGGTATAATTATAATCATAATCACTTTCAAGAATTTAGGAACTTTGTTTCCGGTGTGACGTAACACCATTATGATTCAAGAGTATACTATTCGAAAACAATGAGAGATAAGATTGGATTGAATAAGTTCTTTATTCATGTGTGTTACAATACATAATTCATAGAGATACAAATATAAGGAGGTGGAGTATACCTCAAAATATTGTGAAATAAATCGTGATATTATTCAAGTTATTTGAATACAAAGTATTTCTACAAAAAAAAGTGAACGCCTTCAAAGAGTATTCAAACTAATTCGAAATTTAATCATGCATTCACTTGTGAAAATAGTTTTCTGATTCTATAGAGATTATTTTCTACTCGGTATCTCCTATCAGTTTATAATGTTCAATTATTGTGTAATCAAGGAGAATCATCATTCTATTTCTCAATATTCACAATTCAGATGATGAGCTCTCCTCTTCGAAATCAAAACTCGGATTCACGAAAATGGATAATCGTGGAAATTTGTCAAGAAACACTGTATGATATTCATATATAAATATTAATTTATATACAGAAGACTAGAAGTACGAGTAAAATGTTATAATGTTAGCTAGACATCTGGGAAAATATATTCACATTATTTTACGAGAAAATCGCTCCAAAACAGATTAGCTTACAAACGGCAATGTTTTACAACAAAATCGGGTTTCATTTGCAAGCATGCACCGGCGATTAGTGTGAAGAAGAGTAGACCAAAACAAGGAAGATAACAGAAAACGGAATAACTGTGAGCATAGTCCACTTAATATGCAAATCCAGGCGGAAGGACTGGGACACATACAGATATTTTATTCTAGATTGTGTCAGATACGGAGTATGACATCAAAAGCAGTAATTTGCATACTTATGCTTCACAACAATGCTTCTTATCATGCTTTGTATTTCTGTGAATATGGCTACAATGCATGTACAAAAGAGGGTAGAAGGGAAACGGCGGTGAGAAAGGGGGAGAATATCATTATTTGGAAGTTATTATTTCATAGTTTTCGTTGTGTTGTGGTACCTCTTCATTTATTCTTATTAATGCTTCTATTTTCGTTCCTTTTTTGTTATTACTCTCCCTATCCTTTCTCGTCATTTTGCTACTCTCTCTTTGAGGGTTAAGTGTAAGAGAGGGCCGACTGCGCCCTAACTTCGCCCTCCCAGGTATAAAATGAAGGCAGTCATTCTATTCTATTCTATTCTCTCTCTTTGAACTATTTCCTCTTTACCGGTTCTCCTCTTCCTCTGTCACCAGAAGATAGCTATAGCTATAGAATATAGTTCAAATACATGAAAAAAACAGAAATTGGGAAAAATTTTAATGTAAATAATTTAAGAGATCTATTTGGGTTGTTTTATTCCATATTAGGGTCTCATTTTCTTCTAACTTCTTCTGCTCTCTTCATCTATCTCTTTCTCATCGACATGATCAAAGTTCACAAGGAGAATAGAAACAGAGTATGAAGGAGGGTTCTCTCCCTTATCTTGTACAACACCCTTTCTTTCTACCTCATTCTTTTGCTCTTTCAGCTCCCAATTCTCTCTCACTCATCCACTGTTTAGTTTGACTTGCAAACTTCTTCAAGACTCGTGTACAAATGGGAACATTTCTCGAGAATTCCAAATTCGTTTCGGCCGAATAATTTCAATCTAGTGTTGGGAGCGATCCAAGCATTCCTCTGTACGATTAAATGCGTTCCATGGAGCGACATTACAACAACTCACATTGCATTATTAAGAGATGGTAGCTGACAATAAATGACTTGTTTATTATCTAATCACATTTAAGCTTGTCTTTTCATCTCTCTCCCAATTAAAATTATGTGTAATATATTAACAAATGAATGAAGGATGAAAGGTTTGCCAAGAGTTTTATTTATCAAGAGATGATATTTTCACAAAGTATTATATTTTAGCTTGTCTGTATGGAAAGAGAGAAGAAATTACATCAAAAGGCCATTTCATGGGGATAGCACTGACTCGAAAATTACAGTGAAATTCCAAATTTCGTGTTGAATGGCAATTATGAGAATACATACAAAACAATATCAATCATTCAAATTTCATGCATGATTCACATCATCAAAAATTAAAAAAAGAAATACATACCATGTACTTACACCGTGAATCAAACGAAAAATACAAATAAAGGTCATTCCATTCACAGTAGTAAAACGATGACCTTCCACTAGAATAAAACCAATGCCGTTCTACAAATTCTAATGTCTATTTGGAAAATTCTATCGAATGATGCGATCAATCTTTCCTCAAAAGAGTGCAGGTTCTTTATTATGGTCTCACTACATCAAGCTCATTCAGTTCGGTATATCTTTTCACGCCTCCATCTAACAACATTATGGTTTGGAAAATGCGATGCTGGTGAAGGATTAAGGTGGTATTGCAGAATGCTCGACCTTGATCCAAATCGAGTGCAATATCAATGTGTTTGTATCATTGATGGAAATTCAAGAAAGGTCGTGAACTTAGAAATTTGTTTTATTCTGTGCAAAGCATATCAGACCGTTTACTTGGGACCGTGATCGAGTGACTAATGTATCGTGCGCCTTCAATAATTCTCAATGATAGTGTGAGTTTTGTGAGTTGTGTTGGAACCTTGGATGAAACAACATAGATTTGAGAGGTTGCTGTCTTGATGCTAACTGTATGAGGTTGGTGTTGGGTCGTGATGAATTGTTAGATCATTGAACTTCAGAAACTGGAGAATACACTTGGAAATGTTGCAGAGCAACATGAATGGTATCATTGTTGAGAAACTATCACGCTCTACCATAGAATAACTATTCTATTAATAACACAACTATTGTGGTTCACGTTGTATATGAAATAAACAATCTAGAAGGCCTTTCATTACTCCTTGGTTATACTGAGAGTTCTGTGGAACAGTGTGAGCTCATTATTGATTCAAAGTCGAATTAAAATTGTAATGAATTAATGTAGTTTATTTACAATCCTGTAATTTTGTCAAATATATTATGTTCAATAGTAAGTTCGAGTTTAAAAATTGATAATATTTATCGATACGATAATATTTTGAATGAGTTTGATATTTAAAAAATTGAAAATAATTCCAATAATACGATTGAAAAATGATTTGTAATAAAGGTTTTTTCAGATGGAGTTTTGAACTGCAAACTGTACTGTATACGTCGTAGACTACGGTAATCAATAATCAGAAATTAATTACGCGAAAATGTTCCAATTGATGGTGATTTGAGTGTGATATTTTTGTTTTTTTATTCTGTTTTTAACCATCAAAATTTAAAATTTTCAGTTTTCGTTGTTTTTTCAGTGGAAATGGACTAAATTTTGGAAAAGTGAAACCATAACCCTATCTCGTACTTTTAAAATTTTATTCAAATTTGGGAGAAAAATGGTACAAGGATTATCCTTAGTTTTTCTCTCCCAATCAGTGCTACTTTGTAAAAATTGTAAATAAATAAAATAAATAAATAAAAGAAATAGATTCAGTATTTACCCCAAATTTCATGATGGAATGTTCAACAACAGAATAATTAGGGGAATATAAGAATGCACTTGAATTCTTTCAAGATAAGTAAACATGGACTCTTATCAGAGAGATAAAATGATATGGTGTGCCCATCTTTATTTCTCTAAAGCAAAACAAATAATGTTAAAATAGCTTTTTTTCAAAGTGGATTTTTATTTTGTATTTTTAGCCGGGACAATGTTTTGTAATAATACTAGTAGTTATCTTCTTCTCTCTCTATATCTATAAACGGCTGGCCCCGACAGGCTGAAATAACACTACAGCCCAAACTACTGAGCCTACAAGCTTGAAATTTTGCACAATTGTTTATGATAGCCTCAAAACATCCACTAAGAAAGGATTTTCAGAAATTTGCCCCCCTGAGGGAGCTGGGGCCCCCCCAAAATTTTGTACTTTTTAACCGCTCATTGTACAGCAAAGTCATAAGGAACTTTTTTGTTCAGCTATTGAAAAAACTTAGACCTATGCAGAAAAATTCCGACCAGGAGCACATAGGGGTCCAGGAGAGGGTATTTTTCGAAAATTTTCATGGAAAATCATACTTCAGCCCAAACTACTTAGCCCACAGACTTAAAATTTAGCAAAAATATTCTTCAAACATGCTAGATGCGCACTAAGACGGGTTTTCAGATTTTTTGCCTGTAAGGTTTCAAAGGATTAAAAAGGATCCAACTAAGTAAGCTTATGAACATAGTACAGTGAACGCCATTTGGAATGAGATAATTATTTATTGACATGTGATATTCTTACATATCATTATGTTTTAATTATTGAAAATGACTAAATAATATTATGGAAATTCGAAAAAGAACATCTGTTCTATTATTGCTTTCTACCTGATTCCACTTAACCTCAATAATATTGTTCTGATAATTGATAAATATGTTTAATAATATTATTATAATTATTATTAATATAATAAAAGTATTGTTTTGATAATTAATTATTATGATGAACATAATAATAGTATTGTTTTGGTAATCAATGAATATTTTCATTTTCACAAACTCTGTTAATGGTGAATGTGGAACAGCTGCATCAAAGAAATTATCTCTAAAACATATGTTTAGGAAAACCATAGTTTTGAACTTCGTTTTCCTGATGCAATGTATAGGCCTACACGTGGCATGGATTATTAATTTTTCAGCTATAGTGAGGTCCACGTTATAATGACAGTGGATAAAGATAGAAGAATAGCGATGCTGATTCTCTGTATTGATTAATTATAATTCTACACTGTCAAAAACATAATTGGCATCGTTGTGGACCTAGAAAAGGATATTACCACCGGTTTTGTCAAATGATAGACAAGGATAGCAAAACCAAAGTTGATCAAATACTGTCATTATAACGTGGACCTCACTATAGAACAGTTTTTTGAGACTGCTAAATAATCAATCTGCAATTTTATCGATGCTGTATCGGCAATATAAAAACGCATGCAAGTAATATGTCTTTGAATAAAGGTTTCTCTACCATTTTTATTTAATTACAATTTTCAAAATTATTCAAGCGTTGATAGAATGATTGACTCACTGTACAGTCGGTCAAAAATTTTAATATTGAAATGAGGGGTATTATGGCAAGCTGAACAAAAAAATAAGGTCCTATGCTCTTTTTCGATATTTCTTCAAATGAAGAATGAGTTTTGTGGGTTGTCAAACTCCCCCTGAAAGGGAAACTATTCATTTTATCCTATCTTTTAGTAGAATAACAATGATTTCTGCGTTGAATAACATCTTTCTTGCTAACAAGAATCGAACTCTTTGTGAATTTAGATATTATGACCTACACTTTAGATTTATATAATTCTATTAATTGACTTCATGGAAATTGAAGTACTTTTTTCAGTCAGTTTATGATTAGTTGATGAAATTGATTATCAATAAAAAAAATATTATAATTTTATCAGTAAAGAATTAGTTGAATGAATTGTCGATGTACTGAGTTTTTGGAAACAATAATTTAATATTGGTATTTATCCAATCATTATGTTTTTCAGAAGTTATTTCATTTGAATTAGGAAATATTTATAAGCTCCTATCAATTTATCATTCGTAACAATGAATTGTTCAAAACATGAATTTAATCAAATAAAAAATGGCTCTTACTTCTGTATTCATGTTCGCATGTTTTCCACTTGTGATGGATAGCCAAAATATTGTATGGCGAGCTGCATGACGAATTGTAATCGAGGGCTCTGATTGGCTGAAAAGTTCAGCGTTCGGAGTGCGGTGAGGTGAACAGTTAGAACAGAGCCAAGTGGCACGGCGAACGGTTCGGAGTACGGTACGGCGAATGATTAACAGCTTATTTTTAACATTATGAAACAGAATTATGCTCATGTTCACTGAAAGGCAAGTTCGGAGGAATGCACGATTTGCTGCGCGGTTCGAAGTTCGGTTCGGCATGTTTGGATGCACCTTTAGTTGTTACAGGACATTTATACAGATCGCAGGCCGAAGCAACATATTAATCTATCTTCTTCTTTTTCTTCTTCTTCTTCTTCTTCTTCTTCTTCTTCTTCTTCTTCTTCTTCTTCTTCTTCTTCTTCTTCTTCCTCTTCTTCTTTTATCTATATCTATAAAAGGCTAAGCCCGGACGAACTGAAATCAAACTACTGGGCCTGCTCAGTAGTGCGAAAACTTGATATTTCGCACAATTGTTTATGGTAGCCTCAAAACATCCACTATGAAAGGATTTTCATAAATTTACCCCCCTGAGGGAGCTGGGCCCCCCAAATTTTTAATTTTTAACCGCTCATTGCACAGCAAAGTCATGAGGAACTTTTTCGTTCAGCTATGAAAAAAAATTAGATCTATGCCGAAAAAAAATTCCAATCAGGAGCACAGGAGGGTTCAGGAGAGGGCACTTTTCGAAAATTTTGATGTGAAATCACACTACAGCTCAAACTAATCAGCCTACAGATATAAAAATTTGCACAAATTTCTTCAAACATGCTAGATGCGCACTAAGAACGGATTTTGAGATATTTTGCTTCTACGGATTTCTAAGGATGAAAAAGGATCCTAGTAAGCTTATGAACATGTAAGGTGAACTCCATATGGAACTGAGATAATTGACACATGATATTCTAACATATGTTGTAATTATTGAAAAGCTTAAAACAATTTCATCAATCGGCTGATCAAATTGATTTTGCGTTGATTGAGAGCGCAAGCTTGCCACGTTTTTGTTCCATTGTTGTATGCTTGGCAAGTTCGGTTTGCGCCTTCTATCAGCTGTATATGGAGTCTCATACATTCCGATTAGAACAGAGCACAAAGATTTTCAGTTTGTTGATGATTATTTTTTCAAATTCAAAACTTTACTGATGGATATTAATACCAATTGATTGAGAAGATATTATGTTTTCGGAATAATGAATGCTGCATGACTAAGCACAAAGAAGTCCGTATTGAGATGTTAATAGAAAAAATATTGATTGTCAGATAAATTTCATGATTTACCAAATACAGTCAAGTGTGACATGAGATACATTGGCGGTACAAAGTTCGCCGGGTAAGCTAGTTGTAAATTGAGCTTATTATTAATAGTCAACGCTGAAACAGACAGGCTCAATCACCAGGAATACTATAAATTCTATGAGGGACCAGTAAGCCATTAATTTCGAGTAGTTCAATTACTTACATTATGGACACTGGATACATTATGGACAATCAATACGTATGAAATTATTAGCTACACAATAAAAAACTTTTGATTGCTGTGACCCGACTACTATATTTTGAATAACCATTTGGATCAATATAAGGAATACTCGCATCTCTCATCAACTCATAATTTTTATTCACAAAATATTAACATATCAGTTATATTGAAACTCACGGCTAGTACTCAAGTTTGTCTTTTTCTGGCCGTGCTACAAATAAATGGAGCTATATGTTTGACATTCTGTTTCTGTAATCTTGTTGTCTATTAAGAAAGTTTTCAATGTGCTTTTGTGAGAAAAAATTTGAATTTGAAAAAAGAATATCAACAAACTCCTAACTAAAGGAATTCTTTGTGCTCTGTTGTAATCGGAATGTATGAGACTCCATATACAGCTGATAGAAGGCGCAAACCGAACTGGCAAGCATACAACAATAGAACACACACGTGGCAAGCTCGCGCTCTCAATCAACGCAAATCAATTCAATCAGCTGATTGATAAATTTTTTTACCTTTCCATGATGTTAGATATCATGAGTCAATTATCTCAGTTCCATATGGAGTTCACCTTACCATGTTCATAAGCTTACTTAATAGGATCCTTTTTCATCCTATGAAATCCTTAGAGGCAAAATATCTCAAAATCTGTTCTTAGTGCGCGTCTTGCATGTTTGAAGAATATTTGTGCAAAGCTTTAAGTCCGCAGGCTAATTAGTTCGAGCTGTAGTGTGATTTTAAATCAAAATTTTCGAAAAGTGCCTCTCCTGAACCTCCCTGTGCTCCTGAACCCCCCCTCAATTTTTCATTTGGAGAATATCAAAAAGGTGCATAGGACCTTATTGTTTTGTTCAGCTTGCCAAAATACCCCCCATTCCAATATTAAAATTTTCGACTGACTGTACAGTGGAGTCAATCATTCTATCAAGTCTTGTATAATTTGAGATTGTAATTAAATAAAATGGTAGAGAATAATATCATATAAATATCAAAACCTTTATTTGAAGACTATTATTGCATGCGTTTTCATATTGCCGATACAGCATTGATAAAACTGTAGACATTTATTTAGCAGTCTCAAAAAACTGTTCTAGCTGAAAATTAATAATCCATGCTACATGTAGGCCTATACATTGCATCGGAAAACGAAGTTCAAAACTATGGTTTTCCTAAACATATGTTTTTGAGATAATTTCTTTGATGCAGCTGTTTCACATTCACCATTTTTTTTTACAGAGATTTTGAAAATAAAAATATCAATTTATTACCAAAACAATACTATTATTATATTATAATAATTATAATAATATTATTAAACTATTCATTAATTATCAGAACCAATTATTGAGTTTAAGTGGAATCAGATAGAAAGCAATAATGAACAAATGTTATTTTTTGAATTTCTATCATATTATTTTGTTATTTCCAGTGATACCACAATATGATAATATCACATGTCAATCAAAAAAATTATCTCAGTTCCATATGGCGTTCACCGTACCATGTTCATAAGCTTACGTGTTTATTACAGCTGGTAACTTTAGATGCTAAATCATAATATCACAATAATAATATGATCTTGAATCATGATCATCTTTCCGCTCTTCGGTAGCCGCTCGGCCGAAAATTAAAAAAAACATAGGTCTGTAAAATGGATTAATAAATAATTATTATTAGCCCCCCTATTAAAATTTCTGTTCAGAGACCATCCCCAATATTCACACAACATATTCCCAAAGTTTCATGCCATTATGTCAAATAGGTTTCAAGTTTACAGGGAAAAAACAAACATACAAACAAACACACAAACAGACATTCATTTTTTTATAAATAGATTTTCATTCGGCTCAAACAAAAAGCCTCGTCTCTAAATGAAGGTAGAATGATAAGGATTCAGTTCTGTTGTTTTAACATTTTTTCAAATCACTATCAAAAAGTTCATGTAGTACCTAATAATGTGTTTGAGATACTTCTGGCGCTATCATAGTTTCACCACTATTCTGTTCCACAGTCCTATCTCTTGCAGTCGTTAACTATATCTATAATAATTATATAAAGTAAAGAGCTGGCTTATGCACGTACGGGATAGAAATAGTTATTTGTATATCTAGAGTGAAAAGTACGACTTTTTCTCCCTGTGGGAAAAGTTTGAAGCCCGAGGCAAAGCCGAGGGCAACAATTTTCCTGAGGGAGAAAAAGTATTTTTCGCTCGTGATGTACACAACATTTTTCGTCCATCTACTATAGAACTGCAAATAAAATCATTTTAATAACTTACATATTGGTGACAATGTTTCCTAACAACATAACCTAAAATCTAAAACCTAAAACCGGTCGGCTGATTGGCACTGCAGATTGCGCTATCTATTAGGGATGGGTATCGATACATCGATGTTTAAAAACATCGATGTTTCAACATCAAACATCGATGTTTTTAACATCGATGTTTACTGTTCGATGTTTTTCACTTATCGATGGTTTTACCTAGACATCGGTCATCCGATGTTTTTCCCAACTAAAAAGTAAAAAGAATTCTAATTTTTTAATTTGATACAAGTTTTTTTTTTATTTTTTTGTTTGAAGAGGATTATCTTGAGAGCAATAAGCAATAGTAACAGAATTACAATCATTATCTTTATCATATTTAGTGTAGTATTCTGTTTAGTGTTTTTCGTGAATATAGATCACTCTTGTGAAAGATCTCGCATAAGTTTTGATTTCCTGCAGATTGCTATTCTTATTTTTCAATCAGGCTCTCTGTATTTTTATGTGATACTGTTGGATACTCTTGAAGATGTATATTACTTCTGTGGTCCATGTCAAGGTTAGATAGTTAGTTATTTAGAATTGAATAAGAGGTCGGATTCTTCGTTTCTTAGGAAGAAAGAGTTTTTTCTTACTACAATTATTTCCTCAACATGTGTTTAACACTAATTAATCTAGCTCTGGAAAAGAGGTCCTCGTATTGTAAGGAGTGCAGATATCCATATAAAAAAACTTAATCCATTTTCATTTCCTAAAAAATCTATCAGGTATTGAATGAATATGATATCAGTATCAATGATTGCTAAAATTAGCTTGGGGTGAAATTTCAAGACCGAATCCTCAAGGATATCCCGAGAGGTTTCAGACTAAACCATGAAGATGACAAATCTTGTGAACTAGAGTTGATGATGTATCTTTCTAGTCACGACCTGACTTCAATTATTCGAAAGACTGTTACTTGAATACCACCAAAATTGCTGTGATTCCAGTTAGTAACTGTTGAAATATT
>NW_024091598.1:0-15000 GCF_014356525.2 Nilaparvata lugens
CACGTCTAGTTCACAATCTTTGATACATTATTTTATTGAATTGATGTTCATAACCTTAGAATGGTGCAGTCGGTAGGACCCAATTTTCTTCAATTTTTCTAAAAAAACCTTCTTTCTGTGCTGAGGTAACTCCATATTGTAACTCTTACCATATCATATGATTTATTTGTTGTTATATATCATTTTTCCTTAGTTGCTATCCCACTTCATCTTTTCTCTTTCCGTTAAGTTTTCTCTCCCAATTTGCTTGTCGTTTTGCACTGATCCATTCTCAGGTCCCCTTGTTTTTGTTAATATTTCTTAACATCTTTTTCCCCTCATTTTCCACTGTCATAGAAGGGGATTTGATTTATTTTATTGTGTTCCAATTTATCAGGATAGTGCAGCAATTTGTGAATTTTTTGACAAATCAGCAGCCTTACATCGTTCCAGATAATCATAATGATTGAAACATTTTCATCCATTTATTTCATTGACAAAAATATAATACTTATGATTGGAAGAAAACAACAGGCATAGCCCAAAACTGTCTTCCTCCCAAATAGTTGAATGAGAGTTTCGAGAAAGGAATGAGGTTATGATTCCACTTTCTTCTTCTGGTAACTATTGTCAACTACTGTTGCACCAAATCTATTGCTAACTCAAGATTTCCTTGTTAAGCCGTGTGCCAAAAACTTGTGACAATAGCAACACCATACAGGAGAACAAAATGGCTTCTCCAAATGGAAACAGACATCAAGAACAAGCTGATTCACACTCAGTCTTCTCGAAAACATGTTTACAGGCAACAATGCAGAATGCAGTCAAGTAATGCACTTATGCAGTTCTGGCACTGCAGCTGGCTGCCGTGCATTCGCTATATTTGGTGGCAACTATTCGAAACATGACTGAGACAAGAATGTGTTCTGTTGATTGTGTGACATGCGACGATGCTAGTTGCAGCAGCTTTCGTGTGCTTCATTCTGATGTGGAGAAAGGTGGAAGAACTGGAAGAAGAATGAGAAGAAGGGAGAAGAAAAGGTGGAGGACGAAGAAGAAGGGGGAAAGTAGAAGATGGAGGGAAAGGGAGTAGAAGAAGAGACAGGAAAAGGAGGAGCACAAGAATACAAGAAACACAAGAACAAGAGCATTTTTTTTTATTTCTATTAAGACTAGTCACTAGGACCAACCATTAATTTTGTTCTCTAATTTCTTATCCTAAAATATTAATTTTTATTGCTAAAGTCTTCCAGTGAAGCCTTCAGTTCTGATCTATAATTATTTTCTCTACTTCAAATTCTTTCGCTACACATTTATTAAATTTATAATTTTTTCACTCCACTAGCACTACACCAACTCGAAGGGCTTTGAAGAACATGAACAAGAAGGACAACGAGAAGAATAAGAGGGAGAAAAAGGAGGAGAGGAAAAAGAAGATAAAGAAAATGAAAAAGAAGGAGAGTGGAAGGAGAAGGAGGAGAAAATGGAAAAGGAGGGAAAAATGGTGATAAAGAGGGATATGGTGAAAAAGAAGATTAATGTGGAGGAGAAGTGGAAAAGCTATTGATTTTTTCATGAAGAAGGAGAAGGGAAATGGAAAATGCAGAAAAAGGAGGAAGATGGAGAAGTAAACGAAAATTAAATGAGACAAAGTGAGAAGAATAGTAATTTGAGAAAGGAGAACGAAGAAGGTAGAGGAAGAGCTTGAATGAGGAGAAAGCGGAATAAAAAGACCGATGAGTTAGGAGAAGGAGATAAAATTGAAATATTGAGTAGAAAAAAGATGAATGAAGAATAAGTTGGAAACTAATGAGAATGTGAAAAAGTGTATGTAAAAGGTTGGAAGATATAAAAATGTTGATAAAGTGGAAGAACGTAGAATACAAGATCAATGAAAGATGAGAGAGGCTGAGCCGAAGAGGATGTTTGAAGACACACTGAAAGGAATCTGAAAATCACGGCAAGAAATCTCATAAGATTGACTTATTGAGTACTTTATTAATGTAGATTACAATTAATACTGGCTTATACACTTATATACAATAGCTTACAATACAGCAAAGTTTTAGATGAATTTACATAACATAAACTAAGAACATAATTATTGAACTGTACAATCGTATGAAAAAAAAACAATTTGGAATAACCATACAAGATAATATTGTAATGCATCTACATAAAATGGCGGAGCATTAGACATATCAATGTTCTTCTTTGGAAAGAATATTGAGAATATCCTTCCCAGTAACTCTCTACCAAATTTAGATGGAGAGGAAGAGTGGAGTTAGAAGATTTGAAGTGGAGAAAATGAGAGGAAAGGAGGCCCAAATAACGAGATCAACAAGGACGACAACGAAATTGGAATAAGAGGGAGAATAATAGTTGTGGGGATACAAAGATTGTTTCTATGCGGCTAACAAATAACAGATCATGAGAAGAATGATCGAAATTGACTGAAAATGAAGTGATTCGATTCCTAAGAGACTACTACCATAGAGAAACAATAGCATAGGTAGATATCCCATGGTATAGGGCGTTTATGTCGTAACTTTTACTGTTATCTCAAGCTGATAGTCCATGTAGTTCTATCCCGTGAAGCTTTATGACGCTGGTAGTCTCTCATATTGTGTTGTTCATACACTCTTACACGGTCAAAACAGTAGAAATCGACAATAATCGACAGTAATCGGCTTGAGATAACAGTACAAGTTGCGGCATAAACGCCCTATACCATGGGATATCTACTTACGCTATTGTTTCTCTATGGTAGTATTTCAGAAGATGATTAATTTGATTCAGAAGGTAATAAATGAGATCAAGGCTCAACTCACTTGTTTCTCTATGCTACTACGTAACGTGAGGAGAGGAGAATGAATTGTATGTCAAAGAGGAGAAAAGATGAAAATGATAAAGAGGCAGAAAGCGGTTGAATTATAAGCAATGGATATGATTTTCTTGGTAAGTGTGGTGCCCACATGATGGCTAGGCTTTTGTTTGGGTAATTTATTCATTTATTTTATTTATTCATACATTGACATAGAAAATATAGTCCTCAACTATGAATGATTGGGGAAGGAACAACAGTTCGAAGCCCAAAACTGTTCCTTTCCCAAATTTAGATAGAAAATTGTCCAAAAATAGGTTATATTTACACTTCATGAATCTTGAGTCCAAATATTTATAAACTAGGAATTTGGAATTTGAAAAGTTGATAACCAAATTAAATAGGAACACTCCTAGACGGATGATACTGAGAGATGAGTGGACTTACAGTTTTAGGTGGGTTCCAAAACACCAATTTGAGTGGAAAAAGAACTGATTCAAAAATATGACAATGGTGATGGAAACAGAATAATCAAAACAGATGGAAGGAGAATTGCCAAGGTGAGGATCAGAATGAAGACTGAAGAATGGGAGGAATAAAGAATAGAAGAAAGAAAGCGAAGGAGAGCTTACTTTACCAAATCAAGTACCAATCAAGTACAGTACTTCGTGCTTGACTTTCAGCTGCTTACCTCTCACATACCATGTTTTCAGGTGGAACATGGCTGCAAACATGTTCCATGTATAGTTGGCAGCATGTAGTCGGTACGCTTTTATTCCAAAATGGGAATAAATTGTTCCTTTAAACAAATATGGCGTCACCAGTTGCATGGCTTGTCCACACATGTGTTGAAACTAGCGACACTTCAACTATAGTGAGGTCCACGTTATAATGGCAGGTCTGATTGGCAATGGTATTGCTATCCTTGTCTATCATTCAACAAAGCGGATAGCGCTATCTCTTTCTCGCTTTGCTCTGTTGCAGGATCGGATTTTAACAATGTAGAATTAATAATTAACAGAATATTTCATCTTAATTATGGAAATTCTCTATTAAATATAACTCCTTGCTTAATAAAATATAATATTGATTATTTCAAACGAGAATGAACAGTTAATATTACATCAATAAACCTGTATCAGCTACCGTCCATAGAAGGCATTGACAAGACAGAGGTTCGTCAACGTGTTTCTCCTATCTTTTTCAACTGCCCTTATAACGAGGACCTCACTTTATCACTCTATACTATCCCTTATCAATGCTTCTCATCCAACAAATGCTGTAAGTTTTGAATGGAACTACAGTAATCCATGAGACATCAAGATAAGCTCGAACAGTTTGAAGGCTTGGAGAGAGATTGTTCGAAGACGTTTGACAAACTTATCAGTTCACAAACTTCTGTATCCACGTAGATCCAAGTTTCAATGGATGATATAGAAATTAATTGAATATTTTCATTTTCGAACGGTGTTCCATCAGTGTTGCTACATTTGTTATAATTTTAATAAATTCAAGAGTTACTCGTACATCAATTAATTTCTATCCAGAATAATGTTGTTGTGAATGATAGAATAGAAATAATGATATGAAATTTGATTTTGATATACATTACAAATAGAATAGAACTCATAACATTTTGAATTTTGAAGGAGAACTATGAACAATAAATTCGAGTTGGAACTCGAAACAAGGTGAAACTAAAAAATTGGAAAGGAATTTCAAAATAATTAACACTGAACTATAAACTTTTCTCTCAAACTATTCGCATCCAAAAAAGCAAGAATTCAATACCAGACTTTGTCGTCTTGAAGGAGAACTATGAACAATCCAAGGTGGAACTCAAAACAAGGTAAAACTAAAAAATTGAAAGGGAGTTTCAAAATGATTAACACTGAACTATAAACTTTTCTCTCAAACTATTCGCTTCCAAAAGCAAGAATTCAATACCAGACTTGTCGTCTTGAAGGAGAACTATGAACAATTCAAGGTGGAACTCAAAACAAGGTAAAACTAAAAAATTGAAAGGGAATTTCAAAATAATTAACACTGAACTATAAACTTTTCTCTCAAACTATTCGCATCCAAAAAAGCAAGAACTATGAACAATCCAAGGTGGAACTCAAAACAAGGTAAAACTAAAAAATTGAAAGGGAGTTTCAAAATAATTAACACTGAACTATAAACTTTTCTCTCAAACTATCCGCATCCAAACAAAGCAAGAATTCTACAGCAGACGACAACATCCTCAACTCATCAGACCTGAACAAGCAAATCGTTTCACAATTAAAAAACCGGTTCCATTCGAACGTTAATTACCCATTCGGACTTCGTCAAGTGTGCGCTTCGTTAAGTACCAGACGGACTTAGGACTTGACATGGTCAACAACAGATGCCTTGTGTGCCGTGGACACATTATCTGCCAAGTTTATGGAAAAAAGAGACCGCTAATTAGGATTGTAATGAGAGGAGGTGAAAGCGATTGACACTTGCACACAAATGCTCACTTGTTAGAAAATTCGATTTTTCTAGAAATGCCGACATGCTAGACATGTTTCTCGCGGAAACATGTTGATTTTGCAACATTTATGTTCTCGCAACGAGAATACCACCCACATTGGTTACGTTTAGTCTGGAATAATCATAAAATTATTATTTCTGGGCTGAACTACGGACATATTTTGTTGAGTGCAAATTTACGGGCATATTTCGTATATTTTTTGCAGATAAAGCCTCGCACATACACATCGATCTTTGTTCGTGACGTCTTATAAATTCTCTCAGATATTATATCTATTTCTGTTTAATTATGGTTATCTGGTTATATATGTCCAACGGATCTCGAAACCGGCTCTAACGATTGTTACGAAATTTGGAACATGGTGGGTTTATGACATAAATATTCGATTGCACTAGGTCTCATCCCTGGGAAAACTCGCTAAAGGACATGAAAAGGATAATAATTATTCATCCTTATCCTTGGAAAAAAAGATGATAATTCCGTCGTCTGTCGATAACAGAAGATGTGAGTGCCTGTGTGGAAGAGAGACAGAATTATGTTCAGCTGTTCAACTATTTGAAATCAATCAGTTGATCTCACGAGAAATTCTAATCGATTTGATCAAAATGATTTGATTTGTTGACATGACATTGTATATCATTCTATAGTAGAGTATATCATAATTTTCAAAGTTAATCATTATTTTACAGTATTTTAAGTGATTAGTGAGTACTACTTTGTTATTCAATTTGTTTTTTTAACAATCTAGATTAGAACTTTCCTGTTTTCAAATGTTTGGAATTAAAATTTGACCTGACTTCAAGTGTATAGAACACAACCTACTTCTTGGACTATTTATAGTGTATAAATCAAAATTCGGGGGAGAAACAGTTTTGGGCTGTGCTGTTAGTACTTCCCAATCATTTTGAAGAATTGTGTTCTGTTTATCAATAAATGAATAACGAGCGGAGCTCGGTTAAATTTGTCTGATAAATTTAAAAGGACGGCAAAATATCGTACAAACAAAAATCGATGTGTATGTTACTGGCCTTACACAGATGTCAGATGCCTTCATAGATTCAGAATCTATGTGGATTGAGAATTTCGGAATGCAAGTACTGTAGAAATACTTTGAGAGTTACTTTGGAATAATATTATAAAATACTAATCAGGCTCAACTCACACTTACGCGACTCAGGTCAAGAAGAGACTCGACTCCAGTCCGGGGCATGTTGCTTTTTCAAATGGTGACTGACAGTCGCGGAGACTAGAGTCGACTATTCTAGTGTCACAATTCACACTCACGCGACTCAGGTCAAGAAGAGACTCGACTCTAGTCGAGAGCATGTGCTTTCAAATGGTGACGTCGCGGAGACTAGAGTCGAGTCTCTTCTTGACCTGAGTCGCGTAAGTGTGAGTTGAGCCTAAGGCTAGTTTCACACTCATTCGGTTCGTTTCGTTTTCGGCAAATTCGAATAAGTGTGAAACGGTAATTCGGTTTGAATTCGGTACCGAATAGAAACCGCATAGAACCGAACGCCCAATCGACTCTAATAAATTCCATCAGGTTTCAATTCGTTGCTAGCGAGAGGCTATTTTCACACACTTTCGGTTCTGTTCGGTTCGTTTCGTTTTCGGCAAATTCCGATAAGTGTGAAACGATGATTCGGTTTGAATTCGGTACCGAATAGCAACCGCATAGCACCGAACGCCCCCTCGACACGAATAGGTTTCATTATATTCGAATTCGTTGCTAGGGAAACAGGGAAAAACAAATTCTTTTACACACGCTTGCCTTTCTTGTTTGTATTTCAACCTGATATCGTGATTATCTGTTTCAAAATTTTCCAAGTCAAAATCATATGGTCAATTCATTTCTGTTAGATCACAGAAACATTTTTTCCTCAATGAATAGTTTGCTAAAAAATATGAAAGATATAAATTAAAACTTAGGGAGAATTTATATTTTTTTCCAGGAATATTACATGATTTCATCAATGGTGAGAAGAGATGACGTTTATATACCATGTGTCAAAACAAGGAAAAAATTTTCAATTGAAAAAAAAAATAATCTCTCTGAACTTTCAAAATTAACATAATCAAAAAGAAACTATTCAAATAATTCACAATTTTTAATACGCTTTAAACCTTTGTTGTTCAAGAAATAACATCTTACAATTTAACACCAACTGTTATAATTTAAATATACCAGCATGAACTGTGAAAATCCAAACACAGCTGTGTTCAAGAAGAAAATACCTAATTAGAACCGTACGGAATTAACACCTGACATGTATGGAAGCCTCATTCGTTTTCGGTAACGAACCGAACCGAACCGAAAACGAACCGAACCGAATGAAACCGAAAGCGTGTGAAGCTAGCCTTACTCTTATTGATTGATTGCCTTCTGACTCAAATCAGTTCAAGTAGATAGCATAACCTATAATTTTTATTCATTCATAACTCTATCTTCATTGTATTATCATTCATCCCATCATCATCACCTAGGCTTAAAATACTTCTAGAAAGTCGCCTTTGTAAAATTATAAATAAATAAATTAATCCAATCAATTATCTTCTAAAATACTACCGAAATGACCTTCTCACTTTTTTCACGTTGAATAAATATTTAAGAATTTTCCAATGTAATCCTAAAAAACATGCAAGTAGAGAGAAAACGAGACAAGAGTACCATCGTAATAATGTGAGCTTGTTAGCGACACATGTTTTCCAAAAACAAAATTGCTGTTTTTGCCAAAATTTTACGAACACACTGACACCAGCTCATATATGAGAAACGTTGTCACAACAAATGCGGTCAATGAAAAATAACAAATTGCAATATTTGTCACCAGCTTTTGGCCAGAAAAACAATGCGATATGTTCACATATTGTGTGCAACTTGCTGTTCGCGACATGCTGTTATTAAATTGTAAAGAGGCATTTTTTTAACAAGTCAGTCACGGCTACTCATAATCCAAATATGTTCCTGGATTTGAGAGAAATTAACAATATTTGTTATCATGAAATTTGTACTACAACATTCTCTCATGAATGATTATGTTATGTATTGTATTTGTCTTCTTCTTCTCCTCCTTCTTCTTCTACTTCTTCTTCTTCTTCTTCTACTGTCTTTTTATTCTAATAGGTGCGTGAGAAAATTGATAAGATGATCAAACGTTCATCCTACCGACGGGATTCGAACCCACGACAATCCATTATACAGATAAAGATGCAGCAATTGAAGAGTGAAGTGAATTTAGTGACAACATACTCATAAGTGACAATGTTATGTATATTTTTTTATTACTGGCGTTGTCTACATGAGCTTTCAACTTGTGCATAGGTTTCTTCTTCTTCTTCTTCTTCTTCTTCTTCTTCTTCTTATTTTTCTTCTTCTTCTTCTTCTTTTTCTTCTTCTTCTTCATCATCCTATAGATGCAGCAAGTTAGAGATTGAAGTGAATTTTGATTATAACTTGCTTTTATGAAAACTATTTTTTGAATCACATCCAATTCCCCATCTCTCACTATGATTCTTGAATGTATTTCAAATGATATCTCATCATTGAAACTTGATGAATTGCAAAAGTAATCTTTCTGTTTTTGAGTGAAATGGACTAAATTTCAGAAAAGTGAAATCATAACTTTTTTTGCACTTTTAAAATGTTATATAAATTTGGGAGAGGAATAGTACAAGGAGTACTTAGTTTTTCTCTCTCCATCCTTAGTTTCTTAGAGGTTCGGAACCTCCAGAAAGTGTTTTTCCAGCTCATCTGTTCAAATTTTTTTGTAATTTCGATTAACAAGTTCACAAATAATCCCCTAGGGAAACCTTGTTGTGCCAGAAACATTTACGAGCTATTTAAGACCTACTCATTATGTGGTGGTTTGTCTATGAACCGTGAAATTAAAATCTATAGAGTATGTGTTGAAAATTGAAGTTTTCAAACAAACAAACGGACAACGACTCAAGCTTCTAGCAGAGGAAACTTATATTTTAGAATCTATATCAATTCTCATCCAATTATTCAGAAGATAAAGAATCAAGAGAATCATGTCAAGTGAATTAAGTTACTAGCTGAGGAAAATAGAAATGGATAATCAACAGAATGGAAGTAGCAAAAGAAAATTACATAGTTGAAGGGGGTAGAAGCTTCATAATAGAGAGTATAAACCATATGAAAGAGAATGACAAAATTGTAGTAAATGAAGCTTCAAGCATACGAACACTTAGATTATTCAACTTGAATGGAAATAACACATTATATATTTTTTTAAACTTAACTGTAAAGATATAAAAACGAAAAATCTATGAGATTTTAGAGTGTGTATACTATTCTCGAAGCATCGGAGAGATGCTGCTTCACGTAATACGGAACAAAGAAAACAGAGTCAAGCAGGTGGAGGGGTAGGAGAAGAATTTGTGAGAGGAGTAGAAGGCGAAGAAAAAGAGAAGTTATGTAAATGTTTTTGAGGGTATCACGGTTGAGATTATGAGGAAACAGCTGAAGCAAGCCAATCTCATCTGCTAATGAAAGAGTTCCTCACCGCGAGGCTTCAGCAGGATGAGGGCTTAAAAGAGAAACGAACGAGGGAGAGAGAGGATAAGGAGGGAAGAGAGGGAGGATAAGAAGAGTAAAGAAATAAAAAGCAGGGGCGAAATACCCGACGGTGCATAAAGACGGCGGCTTAATTTTTATGACATTATTTTAAATTTAACCTCGCCGCGCTTGTTTCACCGCGAAATAACCTCTAGTGGTTTTGCACAGCCAACGAGATAACCGCTTTTCTCCCGGTAATATCGAGTTGAAACCCTGCCTCATGGATTAGTATGGTGAGACTCACTCAGAATTGTCAGCATGTGGGGAATGGGAATCATATTGTGAACACCCTGCCTCACGGCTCACTGTATTTATCTCATTTCACATTGTCAGCATTTGTTCGATGGGTAGCATTGATAAGGAATGATAGTATTGAATGAAAAAGACTAAGAAATTGTCAAAAAGCCACTGATTGTTCAGAGAAATTTCTAATTATCAATAAATCAGTGGCTTTTTGACAATTTCTTAGTCTTTTTCATTCAATATGAATAATTACCATAATATCAACTTCTCAACCACACAAAAAGAATGATAGTATCTTGCTTTAATAAGATGAGTATAGCAAACAGTTTTCCTAGCTGAAATACTTGCTAGAGCTTCCTGATTAGGTTGGTTGTTATGTGAGGAAAATGAATACAGAATCAGCTCACAACATAATATAGATAATTTATTCATAATTTATACAAAGGAGCATCAAATTTATCTCCATCATCATTATCATCATCATCATCATAATCATCACTACATTACTGATATCATTGATTATTCTTCATTCTTCATTGATTGATACAATAAGTACATCATCAAAATTATAGGGAGAGAAAAAATAAGTTAACCTTGTGCTATTCCTCTCCCAAATTTATATAAGGCAACACATGGTCCAAGATTGGTTAAGTCTTGTAGTTTCACTTCACAAAATTTTCAGTCTTTAATATGTTTATTACTTAATCATGAATAAATGAATAGATAAAGATAAATCATTTCATCATCAACTCATCCATTAACCACGCACAAGCTAAGAACACATACGAGCATCGCCTTTAGTAGAAGGAAGGAGAGTGTTCGGTAATAAAAAACAATAATAGAAAAACTTGAGAATATTTGAGCATGGTTTGTTAACACACTGAGTATCACGATGTGCTCTGGTTGCTTTATCCTTCGTGATGAGAATACTTTTTAGTCCCTGTTTAAAGTGAAGATGAGGGAAAAAGAGAGAAAACTGTCGGGAGAAATGTGAAGGAGAAGGAAAAATACTACATTTTAGTACCTGTTTCACGTGGAGACGAAGGAAAAAAAGAGAAGACTGTCGAAGTAGGTGTGAAGGAGAGGAAAAAATACTAACTTTCTAGTCAATGTTTGAAGTAAAGAGGAGGGAAACAGAGAAAACTGTTGGGAGAAATGAGAAGGAGAGGGAAAAATAGTACTTTTTAGTCCCTGTTTTGAAGTGAAGATGAGGGAAAAAGAGAGGAGACTGTCGAAGTAGGTGTAAAGGAGAGGAAAAAATACTAACTTTCTAGTCAATGTTTGAAGTAAAGAGGAGGGGAAGAGAGAGAAAACTGTCTGGAGAAATAAGAAAGAGAGGGAAAATTATTCTCTCTAGACATTGTTTGAAGTGAATATGAGGTAAGGTAGAAAGAGAGAAGAGTTTAGAGGAAGGTGTAGAGCAGAGAGAAAAAATACTGACTTCCTAGTCAATCTTTGAAGTTAAGATGAGAAAAAAGAGAGAAAACTGTAGAGAAAAAGGGGACTAAGTAACAAAGAGGTATGAGGAGAAAATTCCTGTCGAAGGAAAGGAAAAATACTTCCTAGTTCGCTGTTCGAAGTGAAGATAAGGGAAAAAGAGAGAAAACTGTAGAGTAAAGGGACCAAAGGACAAAGAGGTATGAGGAAAAAATGCCTGTCAAAGGAGGGAAGAAGGGAGAGGCCTTTCAAGGGAGGTGAGTAGAGGGAAAAATACTTGCTAGTCGCTGTTTTGAACTTAACTTTAGATGAGGAAACAAGAAAGAAGACTGTCAAGGGAGAGGGAAGACGAAGTGACTGAGAGGGATAAAGTAATAAAGTTTAGAAATATGAAGTATGTAATAAGTCAAGACGCGCCGCTGAACTAGAAGAAGACGAAGAAGAACGGATCAAGATATTAAGTTCCTAACCCCTAAGTCCTTCCCCCTCTCCCCTCACCAGGGACTTACCAACAAAGCCCGTCGTCTGCTCTTTGGAGAACTTATTTGTATGCAAATACTGGATACACGGGTACTCTATTAAAAATAACGGCGGCTCAGTGTTAGTTGGCGGTGGTGGAGTATAAAAGTGGCTTGACACAAAAATTGTACGATTCTCGTTTCAGTTTGCAGGCGATATATATAATATATATAACCCCTGTTATATGATTTTATATAGATGGATACCCCGGTTATATATATATATATATACCCCGGTTATATATGAAAACCCCTGGCGGGGCTTGTTTAGGGGAGAAATACGGTATTTTCAAGGGTCGGACAAGAGACGGGGGTGGCTTCACTGTTTTCGTTATTAAAAAAGGCGTTACATGCTCGCAATCACAGAAGCAGTGGTACTTTTGTCGATGCTAGAGTGTGATGAGGAAAAGTGAGAGAGAATGTGGGAGAGGGTTGATGAGTGAGAGGGAGGGAACATCGGAGAGAAGGTTTGACACAATACGCAGTAATTGATCGAGTGTAATTGATTGATATGTTCATCGAGTTCATTGATTTTTTGAAGATTACCATGATATTGTTACATAGTCTTTGAGTGTAAAGATATATGATATTATCTGAAGGTTGTTTGTCTTAAGGTGCGTACAGATATACGCGCCGCGAGCATGAGCAATTCCCTTTTGATCAGCTGACTATATCTGTATTTTTATAGAAACGGTAAGATACAGATATAAAAAGCTTGGCATCAGCTGATTAGAAGTGAATTGCTCATGTTCGCGGCGCGTAAATCTGTACGAGTGAAATTGTATTCTAATATTCATCATCATAGAATCATTTTCTTGCACGTGATGACATGGTGGGGTTTTGACAGTAATGTCCACTCTAGCACTTGATCAATAATCTTAAAATCTTTATATATGTAAAAGCGAAGTGGCACTCACTGACTGACTGACTGACTGACTGACTCATTCACTGACTGACTGACTCACTCACTCACTGACTGACTGACTCACTCACTCGCAGAACTAAAAATCTACCGGACCAAAAACGTTCAAATTTGGTAGGTATGTTCAGTTGGCCCTTTAGAGGCACACTGAGAACGGATTTGGAAAAATTTTCAAAGATACGCCCAAAATCTGCGTTTTCCCAGCGTTTTCTCAGCTTTATTGAGAACAAATGAACAGAAATTGTTCAAATTCAGTACAGTAGCTCAGCTAGGGTGTAATAGTGTTGTGTTAGAAGGAATTTGCAATAACGTCAAAGATACGCCCAAAATAAGCGTTTTTCCAACGGTTTTTAAGCGTTTTCTTGGCTTTATTTATTTATTTATTTATTTATTTATTTATGGAGACAACAGGTTACCCCTAATGTGTCTCCTTCACAAATACAACAATACAAATACAATACGTTAAATACAACAATACAACAATACAATGAAAAAAAATGAACAAAGTAACTTTCATTGCAATATTGTTAAAAGGAAAAAACTATAGAATACAAGAGAAGGAAAAAAAATAGATGTATACAATAAAATAATTATAAAACGGAATATAGAAATGAAAAGGTTCTAAAATTAAAATAAAAATGTTACAAAGAATGGATAAAACTAACAAATGAATGTCAGAGGACTGGTACCTGCCAATGAAGCAACAGAATGAGTAAGATGTACGAGTACATAGTGGAATCGAGAACAAATGAACAGAAAATGTTCAAATTTAGTACAGAAGCTAAGCTAGGGTGTAATAATGTCGTGTAAGAAGGAATTTGCAATAACTTCAAAGATACGCCCAAAATAAGCGTTTTTCCAGCGTTTTTTTTTGCTTTTTCTCTTTCAACTTATTTGATTGTCGACGAAAATAATAATTTATTCGGCATTAACTTGCACTGTGATATCTGAATCATCACAGGAGTATTTCCACACTAGTCAATTTTAAAAACTCTTATTAACTATTTGATCAAATGAATATTTCCAATGAACCATCAAAAACAACACTCCATTTCAACAAAATTAAAACTCCATTGATCAAACATTATCGTCCATCAACAAAATTTGTGATTTACAAAACAATTCGTAACTATCAGTATTATTGATTTATTCATTCATAACAATGCAAATAACATTGAAAGATAAAATAATAAGGTAGTCCTTGTGCTATTTTTCTTCCAAATTTATAGATGACAAAGTCAAAGATGAGGTTAGTTTTCCACATGTACAATTTTTATAAAATTTTGGTCCAAAATAAACATATTAAAACTATAAATTTTGAATTTAGATGGATTGATAAACCGTTACTTTTGAACCGATACCACTTCCGAATACCTCCCAACTCCAGCCCAAAAAATTTAAAACTTAATTTCGACACTACAGAAAATACCGGCTTCATCACTTTGTGATAATTATCCACAAGAAAAAAATGTAACTACACCAATCGATGAAGTTCCACTATCTATGAGTAAACTACAACTCACTGCCAACACACAAGGAATCTTATGTTGGCAGTGCCAAATACTACATTGATTTTATTGCTACACTCAAGTAACGCTTGTATACTATTCAACTGATATCCACTCCCAAATACCTCCAAATTTCTGCCCACAACTCGATTTAAAAATCTGGTGTGGTGCACTCACACAACTTTCCTTGCCGTTATGAAAATTGATCACCTGACGCTAGTGTTCCCGCGCATCTCAAGTCTACTATTCAAATATCTGACCCAGCTGGTGACAGGACAATAACGCTGGAGACATACGAGGTCTGCTATCTCTTCATAGTGAATCATTTAATAGAATCAACAGTTGCCAACAGTTTGCAATTGAAATAATAACATTTTCTCGAATTTCGAGCTTATTTTCAATTTTAGGTGAAAATGTTACTGAACATTAATTGTAGAGATTTTCATGCTTAATCTCTTCCACTCAAAAT
>NW_024091598.1:20000-22154 GCF_014356525.2 Nilaparvata lugens
ACAGCAAGCATTGAAATTATAACAAAACTACCGATTTTGCAGTTACTATTGGTCCAAAGGCTGTAGAAGCCACGCGACGATTGGTCAAATTGATTCCATTCGCCCAATAGGAGACCTGTTTCTAAATACAGTAGTGGGGATTCCCCAGCCGCGCAAGACCAGATTACGTTTCGGAGGACCACTTTTGCTAGGAACTACGAGAGTAAAATGTAGTCACTATGTTGCCCCCTTTTTTGGGGCAGGTTTACAAGTATTTCATTAGTTAATGTAGGAGCTAGTTTTATTTTTATTAATGTTTAATTACTAGTAGTGCCATGTCCTGAAAGGTTTAATTGTGTTTTTCATCACATGTACGAATAATTGTTTCTTCAAAAAACCGCTAAGGTACGTAAACTAAGGTTAAAATATAATTAGGGAAATTAATTAAGTGAAATTCAATCAAAAGATTTTATCAACAAAGCCTGTTATTTTTCAAGTTAATATATTGATTGAGAATAATCCTTGTGATTTTATTAGTGAGGAAGATACTTATATTTTTTTTCTACAGAAGTAAGAAAGTTTTCAGTTTACGTTACATGTGAGTATATTTCTTCCTGAAGGGAGATATAAATTATGTAGAGTATTGTTTATGACAAGTGTTGGTGTGTGTGTGTGTGTGGTGTGTGTGTGTGTGTGTGTGTGTGTGTGTGTGTGTGTGTGTGTGTGTGTGTGTTGTGTGTGGTGTGTGTGTGTGTGGTGTGTGTGTGTGTGTGTGTGTGTGTGTGTGTTGTGTGTGTGTGTGGGGGTGTGTGTGTGTGTGTGGGGGGGGTGTGTGTGTGTGTGTGTGTGTGGTGTGTGTGTGTGTGTGTGTGTGTGGGTGTGTGTGTGTGGTGTGTGTTGTGTGTGTGTGTGTGGTGTGTTGTGTGTGTTTGTGTGTAGTTGTGTTTGTGTGTGTGGTGAGTGTATGAGTGTATGTGCGTCTTTGTACACGATATCGCATCTCCCAATTAACGGAATGACTTGAAATTTGGAACTTGAGGTCCTTACACTATAAGGATCCGACACAAACAATTTCGATCGAATGTGACTCAATATGGCGGCTAAAATGGCGAAAATGTTGTCAAAACAGGGTTTTTCGCGATTTTCTCGAAAACGGCTACAACGATTTTGATTACAGTTATATCTAGAATAGTCATCGATAAGCTCTATCAACTGCCACAAGTCCCATATCTGTAAAAGTTTCAGGAGCTCCACCCCATCTATGCGAAGTTTGATTTTAGATTCTCAGTTATCAGGCTTCAGATAGAATTCAAATAATATAATTCAAGTGGAAAATATAGAGCATAAAGATCTCTACAATTAATGTTCAGTAACATTTCCACCTAAAGTTGAAAATAAGCTCGAAATTCGAGAAAATGTGTTTATTCAATTGCAAACTGTTGGCAACTGTTGATTCTATTAAATTATTCACTATGAAGAGTTAACAGACTTCGTGAGTCTCCAGCGTTATTGTCCTGTCACCAGCTGGGTCAGATATTTGAATAGTAGACTTGAGATGCGCGGGAACACTAGCGCCAGGTGATCAATTTTCATGATGGCAAGGAAAGTTGTGTGAGTGCGCCACACCAGATTTTTTGTCTATGCTCTATTTATTACAGTAAGTTATTTGTTCTTTCACCGAACATGTAATGTAGTATGAATTGTATCAAAGAATACAATATCCTGTTACAATATTCTATGGCTGTATTCTGTGATTGTATCTATATATCGATATCGACTTCTGTGCAGTACTACACTGTGCCGGCACTCTCTTTAATTCAGGCCTTTTCCCACGTTATAATAGAAATTTAATACGCAATAGACTAGAGCCATTATGTAAAGTGAGTTAGCGAAATAATTATTTTCTCTCTCTATTATGAACGGCCATGACTTCGAGTTTCCCATGATATATTTAAAATTGTGGCTCCGAGTCGTCGAGGATGTAGATTATGGAATTATCTCAAAACTTAGCCTTCTTGTCGCGACATAAAATGCGATAAGTGGAAACAGCAAGCATTGAAATTATAACAACTATACCGATTTTGCAGTTACTATTTGTCCAAGGCTTAGAAGCACGCGACGATTGGTCAAATTGATTCCATTCGCCCAATAGGAGACCTGTTTCTAAATACAGTT
>NW_024091599.1:0-19214 GCF_014356525.2 Nilaparvata lugens
TAATAGAACGTTTGGTGGACAAATTTAGACTTAGCCAGTGCTTTGCGTTGCTGCTTCGACTCGTCTACAGTGAGATTCACTTTGAACCGTCAGCAATTCTCATAAAATAACATCGACACTCCCCCCCCTTCAACTAAAGCTCACAGTTTAAGAGGATCGCACTGTGCTAAGATTCATTCTAGACTGTCAGCATATCTAACAGATAGCAGAACCGCTTCCCATTCTACCTGTGCTGACAGTTTGAGGTGGATCTTTGATTTCTCACCGGTAAACTTGTTGGGAAGGGCCGGGACGCGCCGATGTAATGAACACATGTTTAAGTTTAACCACGCCGAGTAGTAGGGTATTCGTAAACATATCTCGCGCGCACTTAATAATAATAATATGCAGTGACGAAAATAAATGTACCACCCACAAGTAACTGGAAAAGTGTTGAAAAACAGTTTTTATTGGTAGGTGACTGTTAGGTATTCGCAATAACAATGTGGATGAGCGGTAAAACTAAAACCAACGATAAAAAATTTGAAGAACGGATTTGACTCACTCACATACACCCACCATGGAAAAGAATACATAATTTATTTGAGGAGATTACTAATTTATAGAGATATTTGACAGATAAATATAATACAGAGTGTCCGAAGAGTCACACAGAAGTTAGCACTTTAATTTCTTTGGATTTGTTCAATATGGCTTGACTTCATTTAGACTATAGACCAATTAACTCTCTGAACTCAGAAGAGAAACAATTTATGTTTATGGATGAATCTGTTGTTTCTCTCTCAATAATTAATTTTGATTTTGTGCTTGTGTAAACGAAATAGAATCTACAAGTGGTAGGGCGGTATCCATTTTCTTGATAGTAGGGATTTTCTTAGTCATTTATCTTTGGAACCTTGGTCAAATTCCTTGGTCTTGTTTTTCAAGGTACTCTGTGATCGTTGAGTCTCAGGTTTATGGAAGTGGTAAAGACTATGTTACCAACATAGAATTCAAGGAAGAAATTACACGAGTGGAGGAAAATGCAGTTTTTTGAAGTGCAAGTCCTGGATTCGCGAATTTCAAGGGTGTAATTTGTGATTTGGCTTGTGAATGGGGTGGAGGGACCTGTGATTGGACAGGCGATTCGATTACAGGGAAGGGTACCAGGTAGGGTTGCAGACGCACTGAGGGTGGGTGACCGATTTTTGTTTTTCAGGAATTTTTTACAGGTTGGAAGGTTGTTTGTAGATGAGGGCAAGAGGTTGGGAGGTTGTTTGTAGATGAGGGCAAGAGGTTGGGAGGTTGTTTGTAGATGAGAGCAGGAGGTTGCTGGAAAAAGGTATTTGGTGAATGGATTGAAAGAGATGGAATATCTGTTTCACATCCATAAGACATGGAATATTCTGTTCCACCTTATTGGAAGTGGAATAAGTGAAAAACTAAGTGAAATATTCAAATCCACTTTATTTTTTAAAAATATGAATAGTAAAAAATATTGAAATATTCCAACTTCATTTCTGATCAAGCAATCTTTGATGATTGGACACAATAACTGAAACCAGAATTGTGTTGACGTTTTCAGTGCCAGGGAAGAGGGAAGTGATGCAAAGTTTTGGAGCACGGAGTGATTGGGATTTCCTTGTAGAAGAGTTGTAGTTGGATTGTGGGAGGATATTTGCTTTTGTAGCAATTTTTCAGGGTACTTACATTTCAGGAGGGATTGGTGGAAATGTTTGAGGTAATGGTCAAAGTGGTGGGGATCACTGCTGATTTTTTGGGAAGTTTCTTGGGGCTAGAGCTTTCCATAATCAGGGTGGATTAAGTCAATTTATAACGTTTGGTTATAATGGTTTGGTTTTTCATCCAAACCCATGTTTTGTGAATGAAAATTGATGGTAAGTGAGGAAATGAAATTCACTGGCGGCCAGTAGCTTTCTGTCTCCACTCTCCCCGTCTATGAAGCGCTCAAGGGCCTCAATGTCCGGGCATACTATGATGGCCTCCACGTTCTCCTAACTCAACGCCATACATTTTTTACCTCTGTGGCTTAATGTAGGATCGGGTGTAGGTGTTTCCGGTTCCAACTGACCTTGATGAATAATTCAAGCTAGGTTGAATTAATGAAGACACACTTTTCAATGTTTGCAAAGAGCTCGACTATGGATTTTATGTGTGCCTTGTGACTAATGGTCATAATGAACGTTTATACGGTTCTTGATAAAACTGTATGAGTTGCTTCTTCTCCTGAAATGTGCTTTTCAACTTCAACTTAAATGTAACAAATGTTTTAAATAGTTGAAACCGCGATATTAATTTGTAAACACACCGTAAAGAACATATTGATACGGATATTGATTTAATTGATTGTATAAAAGTTCAATATGACTACCATTAGCCACATGGCGCACATCAAGTCCATAGTCGAGTTCTTTGCAAACATTGATGAGTGTATCTTCATTAATTTAACCTAGCTTGAATTCATCAAGGTCAGTTGGAACCCGATACACCTACACCCGATCCTACATGAAGCCACAGAGGTAAGAATTGATTTATTCAGCCAATACTGACGTGTTATAACATTGTTTGATATTTTCAGTAGATTTCAATTCGATTGGTGGAACAGAAAGAGGATGTAATTAGAAAAAGAAACCCTAAAAATATGAAGAAGTTATAAGATTGAAATATGAAGAAAACATGACATATGGAATGATAATGGAACATGGTGTAATATTGATGAAAGAGCAGAAGCGAAGAAATGTATACTTACTGGATCACATATTGATATTCCGTCAGAGCCGAAAAAGTGCTCTTTGCCGTAGATTACAATACTAGTGTGCCAGATGCCCTCAACTACTTCGCCTGCAACAAACATACATTTTATAAAATAAGTAGAACACTTATATAATCGATTTTCTCAAGATTGACTGTTTAATAGAAATAATGATAGACTTGTATACAATAACTCATCAACATATCACATGAGAAAGGTTATTTTTCAAGATATTTTTCTAGGGGCACTCCTGTGTTTGGGATGGACTAGTTAACTGTAAGTCCCGGCTGCCTAATAACAGTCAAGTTAGAGGCCATGAAATTGATCAGTTGCGACTTAAAAACTCTGCCACCAGACCTGAGCCAGCCAGGTCACTCTATATTATTAATATTATTTCTATTATTATTATTATTATTATTATTATTGTTATGAGAATGAGTGACAGTTGACAGTTTGTGAATCATGCTATACAAGATGTAGCAAAAGTAAACATGGAAATTCATCGTTTGTTGAAAAACTTGTTTGGTGAATAAGATTTCATGTGATAGCTATTAAATTTAACGCTAAATAATGCTCTAATACTAAACAAATGAATTTTTTATGAATACCAAACAATTTTTGGTTACGATGAGATGATGAAAAATACGATTTATAATCCATGTGATGGTGGATGGTGATGATTTTGTTACAGAATGTAGAATATAAAGATGAAAAAGGTTATTCATAAAGCAAAACCAATATGTTGTTATCACAAGGAATCGAAATTATTTATTTACAATCTTGCATTCTTCGCATGAGCTTCAAATGTACTGAATATACATAGTCGCTAAATGACTATGTTTTTTGTAACTATGGTTAACAATAAATACTTATACAAATTGAAGCTAATAAACGATTATCGAGATATATTATTGATTTTGTAAAGCTTTCAATGTGCTTTCTTTTGCTCTCTCCTTGCGAATTATAGAATTAAGTTCCTAATAGTGAATAAGCTCCAGGATTATTCACTACCTATAGGTAATGGGTAGGATGATGATGATGATGAGAGATGAAATGATTGGATATTAATCTTGATTTGTGTAACACTAATAATTAAAATAATTAAAAACATGAAGAGACAAAAATGGGAACCTATTAGAAGTAGAAGAATAAGTTGACTAATCTAAATGCATTAGGAATAGAAAAATGAACAAAAAGGCGAACCTATTAAAATTAAAATAATAAAAGGACAATCCTGAATGTATTTGAAGTGAAATTGACAATTATCGTTTTGAGAGATTGAGCAATTTCAAATATCTTGGATCCATCATAACAGACGACAATAATGTTGAGACTGACATAAAAGCAAAACTAGCTGCCGCAAACAGATGCTATTATGCTCTGACCCAATATTTGAGATCCAAAACCCTGTCCAGGAAAGTGAAAATACAAATATATGAAACAGTCATAAGGCCAATTGTTTTGTATGGAGCAGAGACATGGGTTTTGACAAAGAAGGATGAGGATCTATTAAATATTTGGGAGCGAGAGATTTTGAGAAAGATATTTGGCCCTGTATAAGTTAATGGTGAATGGCGAATACGATAAAATCAAGAGCTGCGTGATCTGTACCAGAAATGTCAAATTGTTGACGAGATAAAACTGAGGCGTTTGAGTTGGCTGGGACACGTTGAGAGGATGAGTGACTCAAGAATTGTAAAAAAGGTCTTCAGGAACAACCCAGGAGGGAGAAGGCTGAGAGGACGTCCGATAAAGCGTTGGCTGGACGATGTGGAGGACGACATTAGGAAGCTGGGTGTCAGGGGATGGAGACGTAAGGCTGCCGATAGAGACGAATGGAGAGGCTTTTTGAAGGAGGTCAAGGCTCTGAATGAGCTGTAGCGCCAAGGAGTAAGTAAGTATTTGAAGTGAAAAATGTAAATTTGAAGAATCACAGAAAAAGCCACACAAAAAACAAAGACAAAGAACAATCATCAATAAACAAAAGCATAATTAGAAATCAATAATAGATTACAGTCAATAAATTACTGCAATAGTTAGTGGGATCATAACAGTGCATGGCTCACACTCATTTCTTTCCAAAAGACACAGACTCACAAGACTTAACATTCCTGCTATCTTCAGTCTCACTGGAAGAATTCATATTATTTTCAGCGGATCCGGATGTATTTGTGCCATTCTTTTCTTCATCTGTCAACCGAGCATTTTGGAAAAATTGCAATGAAAATGGTTTGTATCAATTGGAGTGCAAAAAATTATGATTAATGGAATAAGTTTTTTTCGATTTTTCATAAAAAACATTACATTTATGAGACTTTTATTCGAAATCAGTTAAAAACAGATTTTTTTCAATCTTAGTATAAATTTCATTAATGAAGCGTGTGTGTGTTTTTTATACATTGTTAATTCCATTGCGATTGATAGAGTAAAAGGTGAATGTGATTGTAAAATTTATAGGATACAATCGTTATGGAAGAAATAACTGACTTAATATAAAATGTAGAAAAATCTAATATTTTTGTATCAATTTATGTAATGTACAAGAGTACAATTATCAGTGGATGATGCGATAATCTCAACAACAGTTTCGTATAATTTACAACTGAATTAATTGGAGATCATTATTTGGAAATATTTGTATTATTTGGAAATAATACCAAACAATTAAGACAATAAATGTTTATTTGAATTACACAGCTATAGTTTGATATATTGATCACATAAATAGTATTATGTAAGAGTGAATTGACATATTCTGTAGAGTCTATTGCTACTGTTAATTTATCTTCGATTGCGTAGAGTGTATGACTTGAGTCATCTACTGCAATGTTATACTTGTACTGATAAAATTCGAAGAGAAAGCTTCTTTTGTTCAACTGAAGTGAAATGTTGGTGAGCGAAGATTAATTCGAGCTAATATTTGTACTTTACTCTGAAAACAAACATTCCGCGTTCAATGACTTTGAACTGGTACCCAGTAAGAATTATTGTCCACTCGACTAAGATTTCAAATTCGAAATTAGTAATCGTCATCATTTTGTCAGCACAGATAAACCAAAGCCTAATACTGTAGAATTATCTGAATGAGATCTTCTGAAAAGATTCTTCAATTCTGACTTTCATTTTAATGCACTACATTTCTGACTTCCAATGTATTCAATTTTATGAATTTTAAACCATTCTGATCCGAATATGTTCTAATTTTAATAATTTGAAATTTCCCAATCAATTTAATTAATTTGTATTAGGAAGAAGTAATGGAATAATCGAATGACAATTCTATCATCAGATAAAATTTTTTATAGATTAATTCATTCTGTATAATATTTACCTAACTTCTATAGAATATAAAATGTACACAAACATTTTCGTACTGGAATCTGAAAATTGCAAAATACGATTATAAAATTCGGAATTTCTAACTCAGTGAATATCGCAGCCCACAATAAACCGACCATATTTCTTCTGGAATTTTTCCAAAAATATTCTCTACGTGGGTTTGTCAACAGGAACTCAATTTTTTCAAATTACAAGTAAATATTCGAATTCTTGAGTAGAACATCACCAGATCCTTGTTCAGAAAAATTCCACAGCGTTTTCTTACACAGAAACTAGGTATGCGTTTTGGCAATAGATGGAGAATTTCAGTGATCAGTTTCAAACTTATTTTAAGATCTTGACAGACATCTCAAAAATGAACCACCTACCATTTCTAGATGAATGGAGCATGACAAGCTTTCTAGCTGATCTTAAATAACATATTTAGCACTAATATGAATAAATATTCATTCGGCACCATGCCGAACATGATAATGTTTCATATTTCAATGTTTTTAAGAGGGTTGATCGTATGATTTCTTAAAAATACATATTAAGGAATATGTAGTACGATAATGTATAACATACATTTTGATTATTACAATTATAAATTTTAGTTAGGAATCAACTAATTCGTTTTTGTATTTAACAAGACACATGAGGCATTTGAAAATATGGATAACCTCTCATGTTCAATAAACAACTTATAAAACTTCCGTAACTTCCATGAATGTGATAATTTTTAGAAATTATAAAAAATGCAAGGAAACCTAGTTACTTTCCCATGAATTACAGTTTAATTACTGTACATAAAAGAGACAACAGACCCACTGTAAGATTAGCTACTAAGAGATAGTTTGCAACAGCAATTGAGATTATTGAGATATTTCACATAGTATTTATTCTATTATAATTTTATTAAGATCAAAGTTAATGAGTCAAAATAATAATTATTATTATTCTTATGGCTTTTATCGGCAGAGAGATCCTTTCTCTACTAAGAGATAAACAATATTAGATTAGCTACTAAGAGATAGTTTGCAACAGCAATTGAGATTATTGAGAAATTTCACATAGTATTTATTCTATCATAATTTTATTAAGATCAAAGTTAATGAGTCAAAATAATAATTATTATTATTCTTATGGCTTTTATCGGCAGAGAGATCCTTTCGGATGTTCTGCCTTGCCGTATTACCCAATGTCATTTCCTATCAACACTCAATTTAATAGGTTATAAATGTATTCGGTTCTTCATGTTTTCTCACTAGAAATCGCACTTCAACTTCATGAGTTTTTATTTTATAAAGTTTAAGATCAAGAAAACTATTTTCAAACACAAATTCACATTTAAAAAGCAAACGAATAAATATGTTGATGATAATATTGAACTGAAAATTTCACATTAGTCAAACTAATTGCATACATTTAACGAATCAAACTTCAAACTTAATAGATACTGAATGCATGGAAGAGCTAATGCAAGAAAGTGATCAGAGTATGATAAAACATAAATTCGCGGGAAATACGCCACAAGCATGTTAACAGTATATAATCAAGGAAACAAATCTCAAACTCAATAGATACTGAATGCATGGGAGGGATAGTACAAGACAACATCTTCTAGATTCAGCAGAATAAAAAATGTAGATAGTATTATAATGCAGTAGAAAATAGATAACGCATCAACCATCTCAAAGCAAAAATAATGAATGTGGCCATAAACTTATAGACAATATAGTTAGAAAAATGGAATAGTTACCTATAAGGAATGGAGATATAGCTGGAGCTAATCCTTTGCTCAGGTCATAAATGTACAAGGTAACTGGAGTTCCGTCTTCACTCATTTCCTGTGAAAAAAACAATATTAGGTATTCAAAATGTAATCACAAACTTTCAGACATAATGTGTTTAGTTATTTGGTAGGATTTGGTATCTAATATAGAGTCAAGATGAAGTCTAATATAGTATATTACAATGAAATACAAGTCAATCAACATTTTTCATTACATGAATTTTCCAAACAAGCCACTTTCTATAAACAGGATATTACAGGAGACACTTGATAGAAAGAGGCTCTTGGTGAGAAATTATGCTTCTTTAATACTGGACATGATTTCACTAAATTAAGTCCTCCTATATAGAGTTATCTATTAAGATTCAGTGAAAAGGAAGAATGGGTGACATATACAGCTGACCTAACAGTAATGAAAAAAAAACTACTGATACCGTATATTTTTACTATTAGTATAGCACCTGAAGCTTTAGACCTTGCATAAAATTTTCTCAGGTTTATTTAAAACTTTTTGTAGTTAAAATGTTTTGTTAGTATGTTTTAAGTATTCCCTATATATTTTAAGGGTGGGGACTCTCCCCCCCGTGGGGCGGTAACCCCCCCCCGTAAGCCATAACCGGAAAATAAAAAAAAAATAACGGAATCGTATTATTTGAAGAAAAAACTTCCTTACGACTTTTCCTGAAAATGCTTTCCCTTGGAGTTACAGCGGTTTGAAAATTTGAATTTTCACCCCTCAAATCCACGGTTTTCCCTTAATAAATCGAAAAGTACACGTCAGAAAATGAAGTTTAATGGCTTAAAAGAAAGCTAATTGAAACTGGAAAAAAATCAGCTTTTTTTTGCGGCTATTGGGAAAATAGTTACAGTTCATCAAAGATGGCGCTGTCACTGACAACTCTCATTTTTCACTCTTTACCCCCAATTTTCTCAGAAATGGCAATTTGTACACAAAAAATTGTAATGACCTTTTTTTAATATTTAAATTTGCTTCAATTTGAGACCAGTTGAGGTCTCTAACATTCTTCAAAGGAAAGTTATGACCAAAAAAAAAAATTCTTTTTTTTGGCCGGAAGAAAATGGCCTGTGGAAAGCGAGGGAAATTTCCGAACTGAAAATCCAAATAGCAGGTGCTTAAACATATAATTTCACATACTCACACAAATTTTGATGTACTTGCTAAGTACACTTTTTGATCCAGACAATTTTATGTAATTCGAAACGTGCATTTTTTCAACGAATGTTACAGTTTTCCAGAGAAAATAAGAGTGGGAAATGTATTCAGTATACAATAAAATTACGCATATGTTTGCCGCCATTTCCACGAGTTTTCCGAAACTTTTTTTCCCCGTGTAGGACCCGCGTATCTTATAATATGGCCATTTTTAGCCCTAAATTAAATTTTAATTGCTCCAATTTTGTCCATAAATTTTAAGCTGAGGAGTCTTGTATTGAAAAACAAAAATACTAACGACAAGTAATGTTTTTATAAATAAATTTTCAGCATAAAAATTTTGTTTTTACTTCTCTTTCGTTATAAAAAACAAGTATTTTATCTTCGGCGCCCTGCTATGATGCCGATCATAGAACGTGTTCGCTAGAGAGGAGTCTGGATTTCTATTGTTGTTGGATACTTGCGCAGTAGGGTACAAAAAAATTTCGAACGCGGTAATTTACTCAAGGTTTTGTACCGTGGTTAGCAACTACTATGGGAGACGATAATACTGTTTGAATATTTTAAATAATGTAACTTTTTAAACAATTTAAAAAATTGTAAAAATATTTTATTTATTGATAAAGTGTACTTTGGTTTCATTAATTATTGTTTCAAATTATTTTTTATATCGGTACCCTTCAAAATAAAAAAAATAAAAAATTTCATGAAAATCGAATGTAATTTAGCACTTTTGCCCTTAAGGGTTGCCCTTTGACCCATAAAATTGCAGGGAAAATTAGATTTATAAAATGTTGTTCTAATTCTTTAAGTTGCTTCCCATTAAAGCAACATTCAAATAAATTTTTATGATAATTTAACGCTACATACACATTTTGCCCTTAAGGGCTGCCCTTTGGGTTTGGATGATGGAATATATAAGTTTCAAACATTTCAATTCATTTTTAAATCGCTGCCCTTTTAAACACACGCAGTAAAAATTTTATTGAAATATAACGAAAGTTACCAAATGTTGCCCATAAATGTGCCCTTTTTAACCCTTACGTTGGGCTCATTTTGTATCTCACATTGGTATTTAACTAATTTTTAATATTTCAAAAAAATTTGGGCCTTTAATTAATTATTTTCGCATTTTTTTCGAAATTTTATAACTTTTTTTATTTTACCCATTTTTACCCCTTTTTTAACCCTTAAAGGGTTAAATTCAATTTTCCCCGCCCTGAAAACTTATAGCGTTTTTTCTACACATCCTAACGAACAATTTGAGCTATTAAAGATTAAAATCGAGGCTGTGGTTTTTTTTTGTTTCACTTTTCGATATTTACGGTTTCAGGTGCTATACTATATTGTAGAGTCATATGAGCTATTGCTGAACTTTGAATTTTGGAACTGTGTTCAATATTACTCAACTGTTAGTACATTGAGATTAACCGATACAGTATAAGATCAATATACTTCATAAATAGAGCGAAAAAATACAATTTTATTAAAAAAAGGAATAGGCAATTGCTAAAAACGTCTATTATTCATCAAGATATTGTAGAATAGAAAACACTTTTTTCATCTTGAACATTGAATCTTGGCTCAAATATACCATAAAGCCACTTGAAAAAAAGCCAACAAGTGCAGTGAAAGTATTTTCAATTTAAGTAAGGTTAAGACACCGATTCAAAATGGGGTCAATGGAGATGTGTCAAGGTTGATGAGCAGTAAATGTGGGTTAATTTCACCAATTAACATAAGCTGATATCTTTTTAATTATTGAGGTTCTATTTATTTGAAAAAAATGTAACTACACTAAATTGAACTAAACTTTTGTATTAGAATAGCGTAGGGATAATTCATTGGGAGAGTTCAACATTTTAAAATGTTGATCCTGAACATGATTATAATCCAGCCATTTTGTTAATTATAAATTAATGAGTAAACAAAACTAATTTTCACAAGAATGGAGAGAGCAATTCCGTTTTCACAATAATGTGCTTAGTTAGTTGTCACAACAAACTTCCCAACAGAAAATGAAAAACTGTTAGTGAGAGAAAATTAGAGTAATCTAAGAAAACAAACGCATAAAATGATACTAGTCATTAATAAGATGAGGGTGCAAGAACTGAAAGTAATAAGATAATACAGTTAGGATGTATGAAAACTGAAAACATTTCAAAGATAACACACAATGATGTTTCATTCATCTGTTAGAAGAAAAAAAACAAGCAATCGATAACATGGATGTTTATCTATTCGAAAAGATGGTACGGTAGCGTTTGAGATAATTGTAAGCTGACAATAACACCACGTCATACTGTTTACCTGATACAAAGATGTTATCTCATTAAAAACAAGACGTGAAACTTGATGAAGATCAACCAAACAGAGTTTCCCAGCTAGTTGATAATTTTGTTTCACAACGGTAAATAATCAAAGATTGATAAAAAGCAGCAAATCAACTCCACACACTTTCCAACGAATCACTTCAAAGAGCGGAACCGTCAAGCAGAAATCCAATAATCCGACTGGACGTTGTTATTTACGTCGGTTTTCGAATGCACATGTTCACGACATTGTGTGGGTTGGGTTGAGTAGTGCAGAACCAACAAAAAACTAAAAAGAAACAGTTGCGCAGAACTTAAAGCACAACGAGAAGGTGAAGAGAATGAAGAACATTAAGAAAAGACGAAGAAGAGGTTAGGTAGAAGTAGAAGCTGAGGTGGCTAAAAATAAATAAAACGCTGAGGTCGTCCAGCATTAACTCTCCTTCTCAAATTATACCACCTATTCATTTCTGCCTCCTTATTTCTCATCTCAAGCCATGGTCATAATCTAGAAATAGCATTACTGCGACAACAAGGCTGCACTCAATAATTACCATTGCCAAATAATTATTGAAATTTCAACAAGCAATTAATTACAAAATACTCGACTTGACACCAGAAGACCAACTAATGCTCACTGGTTAAACGTTATTACAACTTTTCAAGTCTGTCTTACTTTTAGTTATCCGGTGGTTCGGAGTTCACCTAAAACTGCAGATGAATGAAAAACAATTTTTACAACTAGACTGGCCACGTTCAGTGCAAAATGCGAAATGCTTTATTCAAATTTGAACATCGAATGTTACCTTATTTGAAGCGCCGCCTTTTAGACAGGGAAAGTAGATTATGAGAGTAGATGGCTGCCGATGTTTTTCATTAACATTATTGACATAATAAATTCAAAAATTCAATTGATACTTTTGTGGACTTGAAATTCTGTGTCAATCAATTCAACATTTCTACATAGCTTTCAGTTTATCTATGCTAAATTAAGGTTTAAAGCAGTTTTGAGCGAAGGCCTGCAGTTTTTTCCTGAATTGTAAGTAGTTCATATTATCAAATAAATGACTTAGGGATCTGTATAGATGGGAAGTGAGATAATTGAAAGCATTGGCCGCAGTCTCTGCTTTTCCCGTCCAAGCGTCAGTTCAAGATCAGCTAGAAATGATAGAAGTTGCTAGGTAAATTGCAACATAATTTATATCTATTGTTTTTATGGAGCCTTGTGTAAAACACTGCTGTTCGCAAGACGGTAACGGGAGCAGAAGTTTTAGATCATTGTTGGATTATTGAAATCATCACCACATCCATCCATGCAATTATGTACTTTGATGTATTTTTCAAAATACAACTGAAACCTACTTATGAAGGATCGCTAAGTTTGGTTTTGGTCAGACTGTTGAAGTCTCTTCATAATAATGATCAATGAGTTGGACAGCAACGGCTCAAATCTATTGTTTGCGTATGATACATCCCTGCTGTCATCAGGTGCGGACATTCAGCAGGTGTTTGATATGACAGCGGAACATCTGCAGTCTTCAACCCTTTGGTTTGGCTGAATGAGAACAAGATCCAGCATATCATCTGTAGTCTGTCACGATGTGTGCCTGGTGATCAATATCCTGTGAAGTTGCTAGACTTTGCCTTGGACACAGGACTAAGCTCAAGCTGGGCTGGCCACATTCAGCCACATTGTTGCAGAAGCTGCGGGGGGGGGGGGACATGTGACGGAGGCTTACATGGTCGTGATGTAATATAGCCTACTCTTTTGCCCTGTCATAGCACCTATGGTTTGTGGGGTCATTCAGCTAAGGTTATGGACGTAGTGAAGCTGCAAAAACGGACTGCCTGGATAGTGACTGTAATGACTGCAAGTGAACATTGAGCACACTGCAAGCCCATTTTTTCTAGACAGGGTATTTTGACAATTGTCAGCCATTTCTTTTTTTTCTGCCTGATGTACATGAAAAAGAACCAACAAGACTTTGTAACCCGGTTAGATTTGCATCACCAAATGCTTGAAGGACAGAGTCTACTACAGTGTTTGGAAGCTTCTAGACAAAAATTTGATCGTCAAGACTTAATTTTGGCATGTTAGAAATAAAGTATTATAGTTTGAATCTGTGATTTATCCCACACATTGCCATACAGCATACAATAAACCATATCTTTAAACTGCTTTAACAACAAAACCTCAGACAGACAACACCAAATACCCTGTAATAATTGGTGACTCACTACTAAAAGGTGTGTAAGATGTACGGTAATATTGGGAGAAAATTGAAAACAAGTAATTTGTTATATTGCATCTACGCTAAGAAGTGAAATGAAAATTCTGTATTTAAGGTTCAAGCAATAAAAGGAAGGCGATTGCTAAAATGATACAAACCCAGTGTGCTCGTGAGATCATAATGGAATATGCTGTAACTGTGATGAAGTTATTATCTTATGCTTTGTAAGTGAAAATAATACGGTACGCCGTAAATTGAATGTAATAAGAACCAATACAAATAAATGCACCAAATCATTCAATTAAGATAACTTGAATAACAGTAGAACTCATATAAATTACAATGAATAGCTAGGTACAAAGCTACTTTAATCATACAGCCAAATTATTTTTTTATTGTGTAATTTTTTTTTGGAAAAAGCAAACTTTTAAAAAAATCTGCAAGGCTGACAAGCACTAATTACCCAAAAATTAAGTTACATCATATTTTAGGTTATAAACTTGAATTATTGATATATTCATGCAATAACCCAATAACCAATAACCAATAAGATATAACACACTAAAATATAAAAATGAAGAAAATTACTTACGTGGTATTTCTAAAATTAACAATTTCTCAAAGATATTATCACAGATAACTAAATTTGGTGGAAAATGACACAGCACAGCTCCAACTCAGTGTAATTTGTTTTGTTCCATGTTGTTCTAGATCTAGATCTAGAATCCAGAGATCTAGGATCCAGAATCCAATAATGTTCTGGAAAGTTCTACCACAGAATAGGTACAGAATGGAAACTTGTAAACAATCGCCTATCTAACCAATGCTTTTTACATGACGCCAATACTAAACACGTCACATACCTTGGGAAGTTCCAATCCTGGACTTCTGATTGGCTCGTGGAAGTGAATGAGATCAATTGATCCGGATCATTTAAGTGATCCGAACCTACCACCAATACTAATAGTGAGGTTCACGTTATAATGGCAGTGGATAAAGATAGGAGAATAGCGATGCCGATTCTCTGCATTGATTAATTTTATATTTCTACACAGTCAAAAACATAATTGGCATCGTTGTGGACCTAGAAAAGGAAAGTACCACCGGCTTTGTCGAATGAAAGACAAGGATAGCAAAACCAAAGTTGATCAAATACTGTAATTATAACGTGGACCTCACTATAATTACAATGCGGCGCTTACTAACAAGATGGCGGATTTTAGCGTCAGGGTACTAGCCAAGTTTCCATACTGTATGTATACTGTGGTTCTACTACAAGATCACAACAAGATCAGTTGACAGATGGTAAGGTCCACGTTATAATGACAGTATATGATCAACTTTGGTTTTGCTATTCTTGTCTATCATTCGACAAAGCCGGTGGTACTATCCTTTTCTAGGTCCACAACGATGCAAATTATGTTTTTGACAGTGTAGAAATATAATTAATTAATGAAGAGAATCGGCATCGCTATTCTTCTATCTTTATCCACTGCCATTATAACGTGGACCTCACTATAGGTGGCACCATCAAGCACAGAATACAAAATGGAGAAGGCAAAGTTAGGTAAAATCTTAGACCAGTTATAGTTTCTATAAGGGTAAAAGGGTCTAAGAGAAAAATCAGTGTTTTGTTTAATTTGTCAATCGATCCTCAACCTTTTGCCAACCTAAAACGGTGTACACACGTACGTTTGCCTCGGGTGAGCATACGTGTATGGGCTTGCATTCGCACGTCTGGACACTGTTCGCTGAGGCATGTGGGCGAACCGGAACTCTGTAGGTATTTTGGCGTGCTCCAAGGCGCCTCGGGCAAGCATTGAATGTACGTGTGGACGCGATTTTGCCATACGGGTGAGGCAAAGCGTAAACATTGAAGGCATCATAGCCTTGTACACACGTCCGTACAGATTCGCGCGAACAATCGTATGTACATATGCCTCAACATTCACTGTACGTCCTTATGGACGCGATCCACGTATGCCTCGGCATTCAAAAAGCTATCTGATTTGCAGACGACACGAAGATATGGTAGTTGTAGATTTCCCACAACATGACAACAATGGCGTCATTCCATCATTGAAGATAGTTATCACAAATTGCAGCAGTATCATTTTATTTCAATGTATATAATAAAATCAAAAATAAAACTTGACAAACGATGTTGGTGGTTGAACGATTGTAGGTGAAGTGAGGAAATAAATTGCTACATGACATAAGATTGACAATTCAAACTTTATTAGGTTGTCAAAACATTATCTTGTTAATATACTGAATCTAATTCAACTAGTTATCTAAACAAAATTTGTTCTTAAATATCATTTAATGATATCATCATGATGGAAGCAATAACTCCACAAGAACGATTGGCTCTAACTTTGAGATTCTTGGCATTAGGCGATTCTTTTGTTGGTTTCCAATATCTATTCTGAATCTCAAAAAATAGTTATTTGTGCAACTAGTGCGCAAAGTGACAGTTTGCTGCACCGAAAGAAACGTTTACGCCCGAGCCGTAGGCGAGGGCGGAATGGTTTCTTGAGTGCAGCAGAGGAACTTTGCGCACATATTTCACATTAAGTTTTTCCTACAGTTACCATTGAATATGAAAAGTGGGTAATTATGGGTAAAATTGCCTGAAATGCATCAAATGTTTTTCTGTGTATTTTTATTATTGATAAAAACCTTAATCCTAAAATCCTAAAGTCCTCGTTGTCGTTGGTTATAATATATAATAGTAATAATTAGCGCGTTGTGCTTCGTTGCACCTCTGCTCACTATAGCAGCCCAGTCACTGTTACCAACTTCATTTTGATTTTGCTGCACTGTTGCTCCATATAACCTACTAAGTATTTTGCGTTGCCATGTTGCAAATCTGGAGTGCAGAAAAATTTTTCCCGCACTAGAGCGGAAAAGTGATTCTTTGCATTCTGTAATCAGTGCAGCAATGGACACTTTTCAACGTAACTGTGTGAAAAGAAAATTTCTACAATAATTCCAGAAGTTTTGATGACCTAATCAAAGCACTTAACACTGTCTCACAAAATTGACAGTCTTCTTTGAGGAATTAGCCATAAATTGAATCAAATACTAAATGCTGCCCATTTTAAACTAACTCTGCTCATACACATGACAAAACAAGATTCTCCAAAGATTAGCTTCAAGATTTACCTTTAAGGGAATACTAGTTCAAAGTTTGAATAAATCTCTCTATATATAACCTTGCTATCTAAAACGTATATCATATTAAAGATTACAATTTTAATTAACAACTCTGATTGATAACATGAAACAAACACAAGATGATTTGATAGCCACAGTAAAATAATATTTGAGCTATACTTTCTTGTAGGAACCCTGTAGAGAAGCTGACAGAATCCAAGGTCAGGGCAGTGGACTGTGAATGATAGTTGGTATTAATACCTACAAATAAATCTTGAATTCTGTGCATAAAAATACTGATAGCTTGAAGTGTGGTAAGTACGCCAATAAAAGACTGAATGAATCAACAAGATAAGATTTAATAATAATAAAATAATAATAGGCAGATGGCCACATACAAAAAAACAATTGTAAGAAGACTGAGTTGAAAAATCTTGGGAAAATTACAACATGTGATGAAACGTTAGAGAAATACAAAATTTAAATGAGATTAGGTCAATGACATTAATGACCATTGAAGCCTGACAATAATCGAAAAGATAATATTAATGATACCTGAATTGCGAATATAAATTGAGTGTTATAATGAAAAGTTATTGCTGCAAGTTCAATCTTAATGATTTACAAAAGGAATAATAATAAATGACAATGAGCTGTAGATAGTGCTCAACAAATAGAGTACATTAAAATATAGGCGGCATAGGCCTTCAGTAAATTGAATGTCAAGATAGACATCAATAGTACAAAAGGAATAATAACAAATGACAATGAGCTGTAGATAGTGCTCAACAAATAGAGTACATTAAAATATAGGCGGCATAGGCCTTCAGTAAATTAAATGTCAAGTTAGACATCAATTGAGCAATTAATAGGCGTCAGTGGCCTCAAAAAATCACTTGTAAAGCCAAGGGTAGCTGTCAAATCCAATGAATTAATAGGCGTCGGTGGCCTTAGTGAATTGAATGTCAAGATAGACATCAACAAAACAATTAATAGGCGTCAGTGGCCTCAGAATATCACTTGTAAAGCCAAGGTAGCTGTCAAATCCAATGAATTAATAGGCGTCGGTGGCCTTAGTGAATTGAATGTCAAGATAGACATCAACAAAACATTAATAGGTGTCAGTGGCCTCAGAAAATCACTTGTAAAGCCAAGGTAGCTGTCAAATCCAATGAATTAATAGGCATCAGTGGCCTTAGTGAATTGAATGTCAAGATAGACATCAATAAAACAATTAATAGGTGTCAGTGGCCTCAGAAAATCACTTGTAAAGCCAAGGTAGCTGTCAAATCCAATGAATTAATAGGCATCGGTGGCCTTAGTGAATTGAATGTCAAGATAGACATCAATAAAACAATTAATAGGCGTCAGTGGCCTCAGTGAATTGAATGTCAAGATAGACATTAATGAAACAATTATGTAATACATACGTAAATAAAAATTGAATAGAACGATTAACGTAACCTGAATAAAATTTTGAAGAGGAGATGCAGCCAGGCAGACAGGCAATGAATCCGCAATACCCATAGGAACAGGACATCAGCAAGCAATGATGTGATCTGGCCATGCGATGACAAGCATGGAAGCGTCCACCACAGCAGGCAAATCCCCCAGTGGAAATGAGAACAGGAGCAAGTAGAATTCCAAACGAATAATCCGACCTTCAAGTTGTGGAATTTTTAGAATGATTTCCAAACGGTAGAGATGATGAACTTGAAAGTTTGAGTTTCAAGAGGTGAAGCCAATCGTTAGAAGAATGGCAATTGAAGCCCACACGAGGTTGTGAACTTGACAAAGTTTTCAGCGTAAATATGTGAAGAAATCGATGAATAGTTGAATCACAGTTGAAGAATAGAACAAATGAATTAATTGAAGAAGCAATTCACACTTTTATGACAGTGAGTCTGATAATGACTATTCAGATTAAACATGATTCCACAAGAAAACTATAAACTGGCGGACTTGGCTGACATATAACAGTTGTGAGGCTCATTGGTATCTCGAAGAATATCAGGTAGCCTACCGTATTCTCTCCTAGAAGACAAGGTACTATATTATGTACTTACAATTTTCCAAGCAAAACTTAAGTTTTGAATTCCTAATTTCAATTCAAATGAATATCTCAAAGTATTGACAAATATAGCTTATTACTCAGTTCGCGAGTTTTTAGATGAATGACTTTTGATGATTTTAATTTTTTTACCACTTTCCTCTCTCGGATCCACTCTAACCTATCTAGACACAAGGCTTGGTGGATTAAAATAAAAAAATTGTAGCTTTATAATAGTTACTAATAGTTGCTCAGCAGGCTTGCAACGCTCAACTATATGCATCTTGGTTAGGTACCTGGCCATGTAGGCATAGGTGGTAAAGAGCGTGCAGATGAGCTTGCTAAGTGGGGTTCTAGTATGCCATTCCTTGGCCCAGAGCCGGGCTGTGGCATAAGTAAAACAACTTCCTTCCACACAATTAG
>NW_024091600.1:0-20118 GCF_014356525.2 Nilaparvata lugens
CAAGTTGAAGATTGAAATGCATTTATCCTAAATACAAATTATCCAGAACAAATGACAGAAAATGTTCAAATTACTACAGAAGCTCAGCTGGGGTGCAATAATGTGTGTTAGAAGGAATTTGAAATAACGCCAAAGATACGCCCAAAATTAGCGTTTTCTCAGCTTTTCTGCGTTCCTCCTTTTTCAATAATTGATGGAAATATATAAAAAAAAATTCAGTACACAGGTTTAGCTGAGGTGGAAGAATTTTGTTTGCCAAAGATACGCCGATATAGTAATAGGTGTTTTTCGAGATCGAATTGACATAATACGTTCAAATTCGGTACAGAGGTTCCGCTGAGGTCTACATGCAGGCGAGCGAAGCGAGCCCGCTGATCTCATTTTTGGACAATCCAGTCGGGGGTCCAGAATTCGGTACAGAGGTTCCGCTGAGGTCTACATGCTGGCGAGCGAAGCGAGCCCGCTGATCTCATTTTTGGACGATCCAGTCGGGAGTCCAGGGGGCGGAGCCCCTGGCTTGATGGATTGGGCGAGCGAAGCGAGCCTGACGGCTAGTAGTTAATATATAATAGATAATAGTATATAATAGATGATAGATAATGTTATAATTTTAGTATATAATAGATCGTTGATCCCAACTGGAGAGGAGATTATTTGTCAATGTGTTTCATTATTTTTGCTTTAAAAAGCACACTCTTTTAAGAGCCTGTTAAGAGAAGAAGGACATAAGAAGAGAAGGGGAAGGAGAAGGAGAAAGAGAAGGAGAAGGAGAAGGATAAGGATAAGGAGAAGGAGAAGGAGAAGGAGAGGGAGAAGGTGAAGGAGAAGGAGAAGGAGAAGGTGAAGGAGAAGGAGAAGAATGAGTAGAAGAAGACGAAGAAGAAGAAGAAGAAGAAGAAGAAGAAGAAGTAGAATCCTTCAGTACCTCCTCAACGTCGCCAAATCGGTTCGTAACAATGTAGAAATGTAATTGATTGACAAAATATTGAATCTCAATCAAGGACCTCATTTAGTAACTATTCTATCATTGTACAATATATATGTTAATATACGTACAATATATTGTACGAATAAAATATGTTTAATTTTTCAAACAAAAATGAACACTTTACATCAGATATATACTGTTATCAGCTATCCTCTATAGAAGGCAGTGGCAAGGCAGAGAATCAGCAACGTGGACCTCACTATAGTTTGACAAACTCTGAACAGAGAATAGCGTTCCATTCTCCACACATAATTCTCCCACATCTATACTAGTAGTTCTGTGAACAGTAGACCTCACGCAGTGTTCTCATCCACAAGTACTTGATTGAAACTAAAGACCTTATGGAAATACAGCAATAGACTGGCTTCTCCACACATCTGTGTAATCACTTGTCAGCTGATTTATGATGAATAATTCTATAGTCTGATTTTTACTCTAATATTGGCGTATGAAGGAGGCTCCCTTTTCCTGTTATATTATCCTTGAAATGCAAAATTTCCAAAAACCTTGTATATACGTCGACGCGCAATTAAAAAAGGATCATACCTGTCAAATTTCATGAAAATCTATTACCGCGTTTCGCCGTAAATGCGCAACATATAAACATTTAAACATTAATGCCAAACTGTCGACTTGAATCTTAAGCTGCGTACACATATACGCTCTTCCAACCGCAACCGAGCACGCTCCTCCCTCGTACCGCCCGCGTTCCTCCATCGACTACAGTCGCGCCGCCCACGCACCCATCATGAACGTTACGGAAGATGTTAGGTCTTTCGCGTTCCCCGGTCGAAACACTGTTGCCCCGGTCGATCATCAATCGCTCTGCTGAGAGACGTTCGGTTGCGGAGCAGAGCGAAAGTCTGTACGCACCTTTAGACCTGACTTCGCTCGGTCAACTAACTATAAGTTAGTATATATAGATCGTTGGTTGGGATGTGCCAATCGGGATGTACAATACAATACCAGTCAAAGAATGGTCTAAACATTTAAACATTCAAACATTTAAACATTAAGAGAAATGCCAAACCGTCGACTTGAATCTTAGACCTCACTTCCCCCCGTCAAATAATGTACCACAATTTCGTTATTTACAAGATTTATGAATGAAAACAATTGTATCAATAGGAGTAAATCTCCCAATCATCCATGTCCTTCAACTATACAGACAACCAAACAAACAATTATTTGTTTAATATACAAATATCAAGGTTTACATGGGAAACAGTTTTATTTCAACAGGAGTAATACTGTTCGAATGATTCTTCTCCAAATCATTCATGTAGGCCTACATCTGCTCTACAGACAACCAAACAATGTTCTATTTATAGACAAACATGTCTCTGTCAAACAGACAAACAGTGTTCGTGTTAACAGTGTCTGCTGTCTAATTATCAAACTCACACACATCTGTTAGGATTCGAATGTTGATTTGGGATCAAATTAATGTAATATCCTCTTAAGGTGCGTACAGACTGTCGCTCTGCTCCGCAACCGAACGTCACTCCAGCAGAGCGATTGATGATCGACCGGGGAGCAACAATGGTTCGACCGGGGAACGCGAGAAGATCTAACATCTTCCGTAACGTTCATGATGGGTGCATGGGCGGAGCGACTGTGGCTCGATGGAGGAACGAGGGCGGTACGAGGGTGGAGCGCGCTCGGTGCGGGTTGGAAGCGCGTATATGTGTACGCAGCTTAACATGATGCACAGGGGGATGCGGAGCATGTTAGGAAAATCCAGTATACAAAGATGTTACTGTAACATGTTGATATACTAATGTATAGTGAGGTCCACGTTATAATGGCAGTGAAGAAAGATAGCAGAACAACGTTGCCGAATCTGTCTTGTCAATGCCTTCTATTGACGATAGCTGATAAGGTATATTGATGTAATATTAACTGTCCATTCTGGTTTCAAATGAGCAAGAAATTAGATTTTTCAATAACTTCATAATGAATTTTCATAATCAAGATGAAATATTTTGTTGATCAATTATTAATTCTACATTGTTAAAAGACGATCTGGCAACAGAGCAAAGCGAGAAAGAGATAACGCTATCCGCTTTGTTGAATGATAAACAAGCATAGTAATACCGTAAAATATTAGACATTACTTTACTTTGCCTATGTTCAATCGGTGCTGCAATATGGGTTAGTGGTATGGGGAGGAGCGTATGATGTTTTCATGAATAAAATTTTTACATTTCAAAAAATGATAATAAAAGCAATTCTTAATAAGCCAAGGGCTTTTTCTAGTAGTGGAACATTTGCCGAATTTAAAGTGATGACAGTACGTCAAATTTATAAAAGAAACTTCTCTATTATGCATGGATGAGGAAGGATGAATTTACAGTGATAATAACGTTTCTATGTATAACCTGAGAGTTACATCTCATAACATTTTAATATCAATTATTCAGATTTGACAATAGTGCGAAGACAATTGGGGTATCTTAGCTCAAAATAATAAATATCTTGCCAAATGCATTGTCAGAATATCTTTCTATAGGGGCAGACAGAGGATGGAACAGAAATAAGTGGGTGATACAAAAATTTTCTTCGACATCAGTCAAATATTATAGTTACTAGTAATTTATTGTCACTTCGATTTTTGTAGCTTTGATTATTAGTAAATAAATTTTTATATTGTCTAAACAGCTGATACTCTCACTCAGCGGTCAGGGTTTGCCCTTGCTGGGTGGTGCCATGTAATTTTAATTTATTTGTAAAATAGCATAATATTTATAATCTAGAATATTTCTTTTGTAAGTTTTTTTTTATTTGGTATTTGTTTTTATGGGCAATAAAGATGTTAAAAAAAAATACAATTGCTAATCAAACACTGCCATTATAACGTGGACCTCACTATAGGTGCTATAATAAAATCATGAAATCATTTTTTTTTGTACTAACCATGTGTGACAGGCGGATTGTGTGTGACATGTTTGGGGCGCACTCTTGAGCCACCACGACCTCTGTGCCGGGCGGGCGAAGCGGGGCTGATGAGAGGGGCATGTCCGCCCCCAAAGGGGGGCCCGCTGCCCCCCAGATAGTTGGCGGGGGGCGGGGAGTGCCAGTTGTAGTCCGGGGGCCAGACGTAGGAGCGAGCTGCTTGGGCACCTAGTGCAAATTTACAATTGAAAATACAATTAAAACAATTATTGGTAGATAATACAATAAAATGTAGATAAATTGATTGGTGAAAAAGATGAATACAGTTGGAGTGATTCTAGAAAGAGTGAATGATAATGAATTGATAAAAATTGATTCAATTAATTTCATATTTATGCCGTGATATGCTTCTCGAGTTGTAGCTAATAATTATTAGTTGGAACTGAATAAAATTACCACTAGTGACCCCCTGGGTGGGAGAACTCGCTCAAGAACTGTTGTATTGTAATCTTTGAAACCCGCAACTTTCAGTTATACAGAGTGGATTAAATTTCTGTAAACAGCTGAATATTTCTCTTACAAGAATAATTTGACAGTATGATTCATTGAAGATGATATTTGAAATGGAAAATTACTCTTCAAATATCATAACTCTGTCATTTCAACATCTTTGACCCTCATAAAGCTTCGTTTACACCAAAGTCATTAATCCTGTTATATTAAGCGAGCAATTTCTGTATTTATATATCTGGTTATTTATGTTTAACGGATCTCGAAAACTGCTTTAATGATTTTCACGAAATTTGGAGCATAGTAGGTTTATGATATAAAGATTCGATTGCACTAGGTCTCATCCTTGGGGAAACTCGCTGAACGATATTAAAAGGATAAATCATCCTTGTGGATAGTAAAAAAGTGAGTATGTGAAAAATCAAAAAATCGCATCCGCGAAATTCATAAGATGACGTATAGCCAACTGTGAAGTATAAAAACGATCATTTTAGAGAATTGTGTTCTGTTTATAAATAAATAAAAATAACGAGCGAAGCTCGGTGCCCCCATATTAAAATGTTAATAACTCAATCCTTATACATTCTATTAGATTGAACATAACTTATCATACAAATGATAAACATATGTGTTTGTCAAGTTCCTTTGAATCTATAAGCATTAAGATATTAACATTTTGTTAATAACTTTGGTGTAAACGCAGCTTTAGAATCCAAATTATTTTTTTCAAATGAGAAAGTAATCATGCGATACATGATTTCGATACAGAGCTCCAAGAGAAAATAAATAATACTCTTTAATGTTTCTCTCCATTACGAAGTGCTTGATTATCAATAGCTTTCAAATAACTAGTAGTTCTATGAACAGTAGACCTCATGCAGTATTCTCATCCACAAGTACCTGATTGAAACTATAGACCTTAGGAAAATACAGCAATAGACTGGCTTGTCCACACATCTGTGTAATCACTTGTCAGCTGATTTATGTTGAATAATTCTATAGTCTGATTTTCACTCTAATATTGGAGTATGAAGGAGGCTCATTTTTCCTTTTATATTATCCTTGAAATGCTAAATTTCCAAAAACCTTGTAAATTCGTCGACGTGCAATTAAAAAAGAAACATAACTGTCAAATTTTACGAAAATCTATTACCGTTAAATTACCGTTATTAATCTAAACATTAAGAGAAGTGCCAAACCGTCGACTTGAATCTTAGACCTCACTTCGCTCGGTCAATTACGACCAAAATAAATGGCGAAAACCGCACATTGATATCAATCGATATCATTTTGTTGTTGTAAAAGTTGAAAATTATGTTGTGAATTAACTAGCTGAAATCATGTGTCAGTGCGTGGGTCGCTCCCAAATTGCCTCCGCTGATGTTATGAATGAATAAATAGGAAAACTGCAGTGATTGCTTCACTATAATAGGTGAATGAAATAAAATGATAGGTAATAATTGACCGAGCGAAGTGAGGTCTAAGATTCAAGTCAACGGTTTGGCATTTCTCTTAATGTTTAAATGTTGCGCATTTACGGCGAAACGCGGTAATAGATTTTCATGAAATTTAACAGGTATGTTCCTTTTAAAATTGCACGTCGACGTATATACAAGGTTTTTGGAAATTTTGCATTTCAAGGATAATATGAAAGGAAAAAGGAGCCTCCCTCCTTCATACGCCAATATTAGAGTAAAAATAGACTATTGAATTATTCATCATAAATCAGCTGATAAGTGATTACACAGATGTGTGGAGAAGCCAGTCTATTGCTGTATTTCCATAGTTTCAGTCATGTACTTGTGGATGATTATACAGCGTGAGGTCTACTGTTCGCAGAGCTACTAGTGAAAAAATAACGAGATAGGTAAATTAATAGAGCAGAAATTACCTGAAGCTGGATGGATGACTTCCATGGGTAAGGGACATCATCACACACAGAGCAGCTAAATGAAGTGGAGACTGATTTCCAGATCTCAAGTTGAAACAGAGCAACTTGTCTCTTTCTTACGCTCTCTTTCGCTCTCTCTTTGTCACTCTCTCTCCCCCGCTCGAATCCTAGACTGCTCCAGCCAATCAGAAACCAGAACACATCAGGCACATGTTGAAAGAGCATTTCGTAATATGTCTGTCAACTTCAAGTCTTACATATAAGGTGCAAGTAATAAATTAAAGTGGTGGCCGTTGGAGTGATTTTAACATGAAATTGGGATTGAAAGATACTTAGAAAAATACATATAAGGTACTACATATAAATACTTGTAGGAATACATATAATGTGTAAGAGTTGCAGTCAATTAAACTTCTAGTGACAATCGACTTGATTTTCAACATGATATTGGAATTAGATTGGGAGATACATAAAAAAGTGTGAGACTGGATAGACATTGAAGGAAACAAGGGAAGGAGAAAGAAAAGGAGATGAAGGAGGAAGAGGAGGAGCATGATGAGAAATAGGTGATGAGAGGAAGAAGAGACCGATTAAGTGAAAGAAGGAGGAGATGAAGAAATAAGATTTTTCTTGTAATTTGACTGCAATCTAACACTTTGATTAATGAACAGTTATATTTCAGCTTAAATTAATAGGTTGAAGTTTGACACTAAAAGGGGTATATCACTCCTTCACAGTCCAATTGAGCAATGCCCATGCACTGTTTCTTTCAGTATCACTCACTAACACTATGCCACATTTACACGAGATCTGTAGGCTTCTTCCTTCTCAGCCTCCTGACTGTACGAGAGTTGTCAATGAGGTGTAGAGCTTGGATGTTCTGATGATTATGTAAAAAAGAAGATGATGATGATAATGATGATCAAGAAGCTAGGAATAGACAAGGAGGAGAAGAAGAAGATGAAGAAAAATATTACGATGGTGATGTTGATGATGATGATGATGATGATGATGATGATGATGATGATGATGACAGGAGAAGATCAAAGGAAAAGAAGGAGAGGAAAAGAACTGAGAGAAGAAGGATGAGAGTGGAGGAGGAGGAGGAGGAGGAGGAAGTAATGGTGGAAAAGGAAAAGGTAAAAATACGAAAGAAGAAGGAGGAGAAGAAGAAGAAGAAGAAGAAGAGAAGAAGAAGAAGAAGAATCACATTACCTTTCACCTTGCATGTATTCGAGTGTATTCCAGGTTACATAAACAAGCTATAATGCTATGATAGATCCTCTAATAGATTGCTAATAGATTAGCGAGTGAATAGTACTTATGTACTGAGAGTCACTCCATCTATATTATCAGCATATTGGTGTTATCATCAACAAGGATTACTGACAATTTGAAATGAATCTCACACTGTAGTGAGGTCCACGTTATAAAGGCAGTGGAGAAAGATTAAAGAACAACGTTGCCGATCCTCTGTCTTGTCAATGCCTTCTATAGACGGTAGCTGATACAGGTTTATTGATGTAGTATCAACTGTTCATTCTCGTTTAAAACAATCAATTATATTTTATTAATTCAATACAATTATATAATTAATATCTTTCTCCACTGCCATTGTAACGTGGACCTCACTGAAGATAGGAAAATCCATGGAAGGAAAATGTGATAGGAATATGATGATGAGCACTCGGAAAGTGAGAAAGAAAAATCCATGATTTGGAAGGAAGGAGAGAGAAATGAATATGAGAATAAAGGAATTTTTGATAAGGAGTGGACATGAAAAATCCATGATGAAAGGAAGAAGAGGAATTTGATAAAGTAGAGAAATAGAGGGCAGGAGAGAGAGATAGATATGAGGGAGAAGGAATTTGTGATAAGAAGATTTATTCATTTTACTCATTCATTTATACAATGAGTACATTATCAAAATGATAGGGAGAGGAAAAATAAGGTAACCTTGTGCTATTCCTCTCCCAAATTTAGATAAGGTTACACATAGTCCGAAATAGGTTAAGTCTTGTAGTTGTTCAATTCACAAAATTTTCAGTCCTCAAGTATTTTCACAAATAGTATATTTCACACCTGGAGCAGAAAATGAGATTTTTCCGGCTCGAAATCGGTTTTCAAGTCCGAGGCCGTAGGCCGAGGACTAGAAAAGATTGAGAGCTGGAAAAAATTTTGCCCATGGTGCAAACAAATTTTTCGCCCACTACAGGTATTTCTGACAAAATAAATAAAGGATACAAAATAAAGAATACTCGTTATTGTACTTATCTCTTGATTTTAGTGATAGAAGATTCGCAGTCAGGATTTTAGATTATTTTAAAATGTCACTTGGAATATCACGGGTGTCATATAGTAGTGGTGTTTTGAGAGAGCTGCCTATCCAATAGAAATCGAGGGGTGGGCCTCCCCCCTCCACCCCCCCAGCCCCAGTCGGCCATTTTGGCCCCGCCCCCAGCCAATAGGAATCAAGGGCGTTGGCCACGCCCCCCTCCACCCCCCCGGCCTAATCAGCCATTCAAAGTTTGGTGCAAATTAAATACAATAATATGTTCCTTGTTTTCCTCCACCACAGGAAGAATGAAAAAAATTACATTTCATATTTTGTTGTATGAGATATCATTTTCCCCACACTATGCTGTAAAAGGAATGGTGGCGCTTTTTTAATGTGCTTTCCCCATATTGAGAAAACTCTAACTGAATGTTGCTATAATAGGATGTAGAATAGATAGGCTAATCTATTCTACATACTACTATAGTATTCATTACAAAGTGTTAATCAACATTAGGCCTATTGCACAACAATATAGTGCATGTTCCTTTTTTCCACCACCACAGGAAGAATGAAAAAATAACATTTCATGAGAATTGTTATTTTCCCCACACTATGCTGTAAAAGGAATGGTGGCACTTTTTTAATGTGCTATCCCCATATTGAGAAAACTCTAATTGAATGTCACTTAGTTATTCAATACAAAGTATTAATCAACATTAGGCCTATTGCACAATCAATGATGGGAATAGGTTTTTTTTTTTTTTTTTTTTTTTTTATTTTTCATATATCCTTTCTTCTTCTAGAAGAACAAGAGGCGATTTACCTTCTCGCTGTACACACTTCAGATAGAGTTTTTGTTTGTTGAAATCCTCAAGTGTTGAAGATTCAATACACTCAGAAATTCTCAGGTAAGTAAATTGCAATAATAGTCACCATTGCTGTCATGATCGTATAACCTCATTATGATTCGCTGTCCCTGCTGTGTTCTCACCAATCTAGCGTGTACAACACGGTACCACGAATCATGGTCAAGATCTTTGAGTGAGACTGTTGGATATTCAGTTTTCGAATATAATTGAATGACTTCATACTAAAAAGTCTATCATTTCCAGTGTTGCTTCTCTGTAGATGGTGATCCATATAATAATAATAATAAAAGCTTACTGCGCGCGCAATCGAGTGCAAGAGTAACAAAGCAGCTATATGCTTGCGTGGTTGTCGGTTGAAGACTGAGCAAACCTGTTAAGCCGTCAGCCCCCCACAACCCATCCGTTCCTGTCGACTCCTTCCACATTCCTTCTGTTGACTCGTTCTCCCCTCCGCCTCCTCACACCTTTCCTTCTGTTGACTTCCCGCCATTCACCTTTACACGCACTCTCGCGTTTCTACCTTCTTCTTTTTCTTTACATGTAGCCGCATTCCTTTCTTCTCCGCTGTTCACCTCTTCTTTACAGCAGCTAGTCGCTTCTTCTTCTTACATGTAGGCGCATTCCTTTTTCTCCACCTCTTCTTTACAGCTAGTCGCCGCATCTTCTTCTCCTCTGTTCACCTCTAGCGATCTTAAAATTTCTTCTTCAATTCTTATTAGCTTGTTTACATTCAAACTAAAGGGTCTGTAATAAGCTAAGTAATCACTGATATTGTTATATTAACTGTATTTAGAAATATTGCTTTCAATTGTCTAGCAATACTACTGTTTTTTGCCTCTATTGCTTTTTGACACAAATCATACCATTCAATGTAGTTTTGTAATTAATTTCTAAACATTCTGGCGCATAAGACCAAGTTTGTGGATTCATTATAGCTCTTCAATCTGCTGCTGCTGCTCCGAAGGTACACTAAATGAGCGGTACTAGAACAGTGAAATTTATTGCTTTTCGCTTCTCCCTTCCACCATACCTACATTTTCGCTACAGGTCAGACTGCATACTCTCGCTTATGCGAAATCAAATCAAATCCACAATAAACACACAGTATGCTTTCCCCATCAAAATAAAAACCTTGTCGGGCATAGTTGCGTTTTCGTTGTTTAGTTAACAGCTTACATGTTTCATACTTTCCATTCTATTATTTTCGCATGTATAATCGATATCAGCAGCATTACGATTCAATGAACTCATATTTTTTGTAGACATTGAAGCAGCAGCACTATTCTCCTTTGTTTGCTTGTTACACATCAAGATTGTCAAATAATGATACGCACTGAAAAGCGCACACCGCCCATTGGACGATTTGTTATGAATTTTGCATACACTAAAACACCAAGAATTTTCAAACATTGTATAGTCTGGTTTTTGAATATCCTCCGGCATAGTAAGCACATTGTCGTGTAACCTTTTCAAAAACTGTGTTTTTTCTCTTCCCTTTGTATAGATTGTGGTATAATTTTGCAAATATGAAGCAAGCAGCGCGTCAGTGTAAATTAAGTTGCCTTGGTCCCATCTAATTTTATGATAGTTATGTTCAAGCCAGCTGACATCACGGTACATTTTTCTACTCAGTAATGTTTTCGGAAATGGTGATTTAAAGTGTAGCACAATATGTCGTAGTTTGTAATCGATTATGGCTACCTCTTTAATAATGATAAAATTATCATCACTTTTGAAAAAATGAAACTCGACTACAGCAAAATCAATGTCATCATTTTTCCTGTCCATTCTTCTTTACTCTTCTCCTCCTCCTTAATTCTTGCTGCCTCCTTCTCCAATTCTTCTTCTTTATCCAAGTCGCATTGTATGCCAAAGTCTCGAAATTTTGTTGATACTTGCTCATCATCGTCGTCCATTTTCTGTTGTCCGTCTGTGCATGCACACATTCTATGTACAAATGCATCAAATTTTGCTTTTGTCAATGATGACATGATGATAATGATGATGATAACGACGACGACGACGACTGAGGAATATCTATGTTATTATTCAAGCTATTAGAACACATTACAACTGAACACTGATGTAATTACTGTTCATACACGCACTTTTATATACCCCCCTCCTCCTTCACCGTCATGCATAGCTCGCTCTTGCGTCAAATTACTGTACTTCACGAACTAATGCGCTCAATGGTTTGTATCCTACTAATGTGTCACTTATCAAAATACAATATGCAGTCGTTAAATTTGGCACATTTTCTGTAAACTCCATTTCCAATCGAATGTCTGTTGACGATGTTAAATGATCAGCTTGATGTGAACAATCTAGTACAATTATTGGACAGCAATCAGTAAAAGTTTTATAATCTACAACTGTACCATAATCAGTATGAAGACCTAAATTATAATAGCTGGGCGCAAATTCAATAAACATTTTGTACAAAAGTTGATTGTTTCCATTTATACGATCATACAGCAGATATTCACTATTCAGGAAAAGTTTAACATCGTGCAATTTGCACATATCAAATTTCGACATTGACTTTCCCATTACATTTTTCCTGTTTGTCTGAAATGCTAATATTACAAATCGCGGTGTATCAGCTTTTGAAGCTGTCTTTATAGTCCAAATCGTGCTAACACTGCGCGCAGCTGAGGATATTCGTGGATATCCCATTTTCTGAATGCAATTTTCAATGGCCTATCCTGATCGACAATTTTCAGAAACTTCAATCTTAAATGATCATCTACATGAATATAGGGCACTTTCCAAAGCAATTTTGTTATTCCAACAACATTGATGTTGCTTGCGACGACTCAATACAATTAATATCTGTTGCGGACCTCAAAAGCACAAGCTCTTGTCCCATATTCAAAATTACATGTTGAAAATCTTCGAAAAATGGCAGAAGTAATTTTAACGGAGCAATAAGCAAAAGTATTATTAGTTAGTGTTGATGCACTATCAGTGAAACTGCAAAATTATATGTATTTTTATCGTTTAGTTGTTTCACTAAATATGATTTAATAGTAGAAGTAATACCTACTAGTCAACTCTTTGCAACGACTGTACCTGCCAACTCAAATCGTATCTCATCAACATATGTGCTACTGCATTTGAACTGAGCGTATATACAGCCTCGACCGGCGGATCATCAGGCTTGTCTTTTGCCGGCGGTTTTGTACATGTAATTTTCCCCTCAACAATAAGAAAAGATTTTGCAACTAATGAAATAAGGTCATGAGACGATTTCGACAAACGTATTTCATCATTGTTATTAAATTTCAAATTACCATACGGCGCATGCGTATGATAATCAAATTTTGTTATATCTGAATAATAGTGTATGTCTTGTTCAACATTTAGTATGTCACTAATTGCGGCCGCCGCGTGTTTTGACGACATATTTCCAATTCACTTTAAAACCAAGCTTTTCTAAAAACCTTGCTCGATTATGTGTTATCAGTTTCACGGACTGATAAGTACTAACCGGTGTCGGTTGCTGCATGCTAAAAGCAGTCCTACCGCCGCCACTCCGCACCCTCCTACTTGCCGCGCCTAGGTTGTTATACACAACAAAACCCATTCTGTAGCGCTTCTTGCTCTCTCGCTTGTGTTGTTTGCGTGACTAATGCTCACATCATTCTAACACATGCTTGATCCATCGCCGCCTCTCTCTCTCTCTCTATTCCTTCTTTCTAATGTGTACTCTTATTGTTATACTATCGCCGCGGAAATCAACTAGTTTACCATTCTGATCAACTACTTGAATTACAATAGATTGAATTCTGTGCGTGTTTAATGGAAAGTAAATAATTGGCGATGGTGATTCATTTATTAGAAAACCAGGTGCAACCTTTGGTAGGAATTCAAAAATTGTATGAACCTCTTGCCCATTTCGATAACTGCCGCATGCAATATTACAAGTAACCTGGAACGATGTTATATTTGTAATGGATACTAAACGTTTAGAATAATGCCATTTATTTGCTACAAGAATTTCTCTATCAAAACCGAGTATATCGGCTAGTGATGTGTTCATTGTTAAATCAACATCTTTATCCGCTTTCAATTCACATAGCATTGTCGTATTATTTCCTTGTATAATTAGATTTGAACTATCAACGTTCAATTTTCTCTTTATTTCATTTATTATACGATCAATTTCGTAGGAGCCTGTATCCAAATCAATCAAGCTATCACCATACTTAAAAGATGAGTTGACATTTTTAATTATATTCGGTACACTATTGTATGTCCATAAATTAATCAATCCAATTTCATATTGATAGCGTGCGTCTAGCTCTAGTACAGTGGGAAGTACTTCAATTAAACAACTGCTGCTGCTACTGTCTTTAGATGATAATGTTATTACAACCATTGTACTACTACTGTTTTACCACCACCTTCTTTCATACACATCTACAAGTGAACTGTCTGCTATAACGCATCTGCAAGAAATAAAAGACAAAAATGACCACATACATTACTATTTAGTGTTTGTAATTGATCATAATTGAAATAAATTTCAACATTTGGTTGTTGTTTGAAATAGTTTATCAATTGTATGGGCGGCTGTAAATTACCAATTGGATCAAAATAATATACTTTTTGTGCATGTTTTTTGTAAGCCACCCAGTGTGTTCCACTGTTCATGATCGAGTCTAAATTTATGATCGATTTTTCATTTAAATTAATTCTTTTTGGCAATGTATCAATCATATAAATACCACGCAATTTAATATCTAAAATATCAGCCCAATCTTGTAGATCATAATTTGACAGTGGTCCTTGTATATTAATCTTCATTTTCTCACTTTCTTTGGCGCTCTCCTCCTCCTCGTCCTCTTCTTCTTCTTTGTTGTCCTTCTCCTTTGTGAAGTGTTTCAATGATTCTACCGCCTTTATACAAGGCGCATATGGTCTTAAATAAAAACCTTGACCAGCTATGTGCTTACTTAAATGTTTAATTGCTTTTTGTCGTAAATGTGCACTTCTTTGTTCTTGTAGTGATGAATTATTTTTCCAACCTTCTCTTCTATTATTATTCCGCCGCCGCCTCCGTTGTACTCTACCCCCACCAAAGGCAGCTTTAGCTTTGATCAAATTTGTAACTAAGTATGCGGCTGCTTTTTCAGTTAAACCTGTGTTTGGATTTTTAAAACAGACCATGCTTTATCAGCCAAACGACGATCGGCCACATTTCGCGACGAATTATCACTATTCTGCGCATACGCTATATCATGCTCTTTACATGCTTCATCCAGACTATTTATTCCTTTGTCCCCCCTCCTTAATCTTTTATCTAATTTGGTGCCGGGTCCGCAAAAGCGGTAGGAGGGGATATGCAACTCCAGGGGTAATGTATCGACAATTTTTTAAGGGCGGTTGATGCAAATCCGCTAAGTTTCGATAAAATACCAGTGCCAATTTTACGTCGCACTCGTCGACGACGACAAGTCTTTTTTGCTACCATCCTTTCAATAGCAATGTTGAAACCTGACTAAATAGAAATTAGTTAATCCCCTTAAGACCTGTCGGCTCCGGCTCGCTATCAAAAATATTACAAAGTTGTAATGTTGTTATTAGTAGAAAATTCGAAATACTATCACCAGACGATGGGTTTATGTTTATACAACTGTTCAATGCTGTATAATTGTTAAAAAAATTACAAATAACCTTACGTTGATCATTCATATAAGCATACCATTTGTCTAGTCCATCATCAAATAATTTCGATGTTTTATAATTCATTTGAGATTGAACACATAGTTTATATAAGATAATATATGTGCTTTATTATAAGCTTTTACGCTTAAATTGGCAGTACTGCTGCTGTCTTTTACAGTTTGGTTTAATGATGAAAAATTTAACACATTTTCAACTCTAATATTGTGCAATGTACAAGTACTCAGAGTATAGTATAAGAGTAATATCATACTAATTGTGTATATTATGAATGTAACAAATACTATGATTATTTTCATTTCTTGTCCTATTGACTTGACTCCCATCGTGTCTGCTGGCAAACTAAGTTTGCAGTGACATGCAACTGAATGCATTCATGTATGACGCATGTGTGCAGCTATGCATGACCAGACATGTCTGAACATGTCTGAGTCATTAACCTTTGACTATAAATAGTCATGCAGAACAATGATTGTACATCAGTTGTGCACAGTTGTTGATCACACACACAAGGTAAGTTAAATGAAGTGCAATAATCAACATATATATATAATTTATTATAAGAAATTAATTATAAATTTATAGAAACCTAATCCTTTAATTCAAATTGCCACAATTTAAAAAAAAAAAAAAAAAAAATTTAAAATTTTAAATATTATTAATTTAAAAATGTTCCTCTGATCAGCTGAATCTACGGCCGCTGCCGCGACCGTCGATTCAGCCTTATATCAGAGGAACGACCTTCATTATGTACAACTTGCATTATTAAATTGTGGCAACCTGAATTAAATGACTGTACATTCGCACGCGTAATCTTAGCAGTAAATCTATGCGGCATGAATGTTTCAATTTCGGCATCTTCGTTGCCCCGACGTCCTACATTTGCTACCCTAATGATAACAGCATCCTTGTTGAAGGAGCGCACAATACGCGCACCTAAAACAGGATACTGAAATGCATCGGATAAATGTTTTAACGCAATTGTACGACGTTGGGATGGATCTGAAAATCTTATCAGGCCATCGAAATCAAATTCATGCCACATAGAGTTAGATCCTAAGATTGCGCGTGGACGACTATAAGGATGAGCGGTGGAGGCAGCGGCGGCAGGGGGACAACTTGTTGGTGTGATGTGAAGCGGGGGGGGGATTCTTGTTGTGGAGGCGGGGGGTATCCGGACTTGTTGGTGTGATGTGACGGTGAAGGCGGGGGAGATTCTTGTTGTGGGGGCGGGGGGTATCCGGACTTGTTGGTGTGATGTGACGGTGAAGGCGGGGGGGATCGCAGCAGCTCGGGTGGCGGGTGGTGGCGACGTGTATATTACAAGCTGCTGGCAATGCGGCGATGAAGGGGGAGGGAGATCGGGGCTGGAAACCTGTTGCTGACGTCGATCCGTTTGATGAAGTGGCTGCCAGAGGTTTTGCTCCTTGAGTTGCTTTTCAGCTCTGGTCAATAGTTCCATTAATGAGTTTTCTTCATCAAACAGGCCGGCGTCGGCAGGTGCAGCGTCGCTTCTCAATAGTTCAGCCTCCAGCATAGCCATTGCCCCGTCCTCGGACCACAACTCGTTAGTGTAAATGTCCTGTAGAAAAAAATCAAGTTTAGCAAAAATATATTATTTTCTATTTTTTTTTTTTCAGTTGGTGTTTGAAAATGTTGCCGCGAGCAAGAAAGCGTTGCATTCATTGTTCCAACAACAGTGACATCATCAACAGTGACAACAACGATAGTGATGAGAAGAAAGCGGTAAATTACTTTAAAGAAATCGATAGGCTTGACTCATTTTTAAAGGTAATAAAACTATTTGGCCGCATCAATATCCAAAACCGAATCATTTAGCAGAGGCCGGCTTCTACTTTTTAAAAGTTTTCGATAGAACAAAATGTGTTTTTTGCAATGTAGTTTTGGAAAATTGGGAAGTGAGTGATTATGCTATTTTGAACATGAAAAATGGTCACCGAAGTGCGGCTTCATAAACAATTATCTTGTTGGTAATATTCGTACAACGTCAACTTTTCAGAAAAACCCAGACTACAATGAACAATACGAACGTGAAAATTCATTTATGAAAATGGAATGTTTGCCGAAAAATTTCAAACAGTTAGCAAGTGAGGGATTTTATTATGGTATTGATTTTTCAAATTCGAATGGATTTGGTCTTATTTGCAGTGGTTGTCGTATGTGGGCAGACACATCGATCAATAAATACCAATTGAGGGATTTACACATTCAATCATCGCCAAATTGCGATTTTGTTAAAAAAAGTCGTGAAGCAGAAGAAGAAGAAGAAGAAGAAGAAGAAGAAGAAGAAGAAGAAGAAGAAGAAGAAGAAGAAGAAGATGATGATGATAAGACATAACCTATTAGCAGTGTGTGTGTGTGATAAGTATTCCAGTTGCGCAAAGTTTTAATTAGCAGTTAAGTGTGAAGAACAATAAAGACATGCACCTAGAGTGGGCTAATCAGTTTTAGGGGACATTAGAAGAACATTATTTGTATGATAGAAGTATTCAGTTGAAAAAAAGACTGATGCGCAAAGGGATGACAGTTTTTAATTAGCAGTTAAGTGTGAAGAACAACAAAGACATCCACCTAGAGTGAGCTAATCAGTTTTAGGAGCACATTAGAAGAACTTTATTTGTATGATAGAAGTATTCAGTTGAAAAAGACTGATAACATTAGTTTGCTAAATTTGTATGAGAAGAAAACTGACAACAAACAGAAAACTACTGTTGGATTAGAAGAATGTATTTCAAGTCAGTTTGCTAGTTGAGTAAATGGAAAATAAACTTACATTGGTTCCGCTGTTGTTTGGCGCTGCCATAGGCGAGGATTGATCTGCTGACATCGTCGTAGTGTTGTTGGAGTTTCAAACTGATACTAACAGAAGGACGCAGTTTTTCGTCATTATATATTATCAACTTGATGAATATAGATGGTAAGAAGTTCAAAGAAAGTATATCTGTTTGTGCATATGTTGTATGCGAAATTTAGTACAGATGTGCGGAACACTGATAAGGAAATGTTTGCAAATTTCTTAAGGAACGGTCAAAATGTGTGCACCTTGCATGTCTCTGTAACGGACTTAACATCTGCTAGCTGAGTGAAAGATATTAATTTATTCATTGTGCAGTGCACATGCATACTTATATAATTATTGCAACCCCCACATGTTCTGCATGATAACAAACTGACAGTTGATGGTACCGAGCGGCTCAAAATTATAAAAGCATCGAGCGACATGATATTGCTTGCATTCGATTATAGTGTGACGTTTCATGCACAGTGCAAATGGACAAGCAACAATCCGATAAAGCAGCAGCTGCAGCAACAAGCGAAGAAGCAGTAACACCAACAAACAACGCATAAGTATAATGAACTATTTTTTTAAATTAATTTACAAACTGTAAAAATTAGCAACAAGTGTTGCGAGTGTGTCACGTTCATCGGCTGATTGAAAAACAAATATGATTAAAATGTTTACTCTAACAATCAAACTGAAAAAGCGGCAGTAATCAATTTGACTACTTTAATTTGAAAACAATTGTCTAACAACTGCAAACAAATATGGCGGCTGAGGAGGTAATAATTGTGCTTGAAGTAAACTGGAAAAATATACTATCTGATTTATGATCATTCGTGCGTTTGCAAATAAATGTAAATTTTGAAAACAATTGTCTTGCTCTAACAACTGAAAAACAAATATGGCTGAGGAGGTAATAATTGTGCTTGAAGTAAACTGGAAAAATACTATCTGTTTATGATCATTGTGCGTTTGCAAATAAATGTATACACACACACACACACACACACACACACACACACACACACACACACACACACACACACACACACAGTCATTTTATTCTATACAATTATTTCATTCTATATGTTGTTTTTCAGCCTGGTTGAGTCGATAGCGGACGACAAGGAGGTGGAGGTGGAAATGGCAAGTGAGGAATGGTGCGTGGTTGACAGCAGCGAATCGCCGCGGCAAAACGTGTGCACTTTTCCACAGCGTGCGATACGCCAAAACGTGGCGGTCGGGGCCACGGCATTTATTTTGCCGATCAACGACGCGTCATCGCTCAGGGCAGAGGCCGCCAATTGATGGGCTGGTGTGAGCGCGGACTCATCATTGCAACAGTCCAGTCGCAATAGTGGTCAGCAAGCTGAAGCATCATCATCATCACTGATTCTGCTAGACGTGACAAACTCATCGCAACCGAGGATCGTGAACGCTACTGCTACTAACATCGACAACGAAGTTGAAAACATTGACCCGCAGGAAACAAGCTCTTCAAAGCGGTAAGACGGCAAAACCTATTATTACCAATACTACTACTACTACTACTAGCAAAATCGAAAAACTATGGATTATACTATTGAACGAAGTACTAGCATAAATTCGAGTGCAGTTCACTACAGATTTGTTTTTAGAAAAATATTCATTGATGTTGTTCAAACATTATTGCAATTTTAAAGCCGAAAGTAATTGAATTAATTGTTGAAGAAAGTGATAATTTTGACAAAAATATTAAATGGTATTTTGTTACAACTGTTCAATTGAAAAAAGTAAATGTGATAGCGGCAGCAGCAATCAATCGCAACAAGAAGAAATCGTTGAACTATGACAAACGCATCGTTTTACAGTTATACGTCATTGTTAATTAATCTTGATGAACAATTAGATATTTGCAAGACCAATTTATTAGTGGTGTAGAGAAAATTGAATCAACGCTTGATAAATTTATTAGGTACAGCAGTGGTTGGACTGTAGTTAGAATCATTCATTTGATTTGAATATTACTCGTTACAATCCTTTAGCTGGCGGAAATAGTACATACATGAAACACCTGATTTTATAAAAGCAAAAAGAGCCGTTATAAATGTAAAAACACAAAGATAGTAAATGTTTTGTGGGAGTGTACTTAGCTATTTTCATTACAGACGTAGAAATATGATGTTGACTATCATTTATATGTATCATTAGAAC
>NW_024091601.1:0-18753 GCF_014356525.2 Nilaparvata lugens
TCGAATCGATAAATCAACAAGGAATCAGCGAAGCTGTGAATTTTATTTAGATTCGCAAATAACCAAACTCGTTTCGGAAAATACAAAGAATATTGGAGTGAGCATAATTGAAAGAGAACATATTCTAAGTACATTACAAAATTTCAGTGCTGATATCGATAAAGCTATTGGAGAGGGAACTCAAACTCTAGAGAGTGCATTAGGAAAGTGAAAACTTTAACAGACAGCTTTTCATCTCAGTTGCTCAGTATTAACAACGATAAAGTTGATAAGGCTTATTTAGATGAAAAATTAAAAGCCGTATCAGATAAAATTAAGAATTGGAGGTGCTGGACAGAAACTATCTCAATACTAAATTGAAACAACTAGTACAGAAATTTTACTAAAGTAAATGAAACACAACCATCGCCAATTGATAAGCAATATTTAGAATCTACTTTGCAGAAATTGATTAGTTCTTCATTAACAAAGGAAGAGTTTGAAAAACGATCATCTGAAATGGCGAGTGCAATAAAAGCTAATATTATGGAGGGTATTGAGCATTTATTACAAAAGATGCTATTGCTATTCTAATAATCAAATTGCAGAAAAGTATGCAACTAAAATTATATTGGAGATTTTATTAAGAAAAACGAGATGGCAGACGCTGTGAAAGCGTTCGTGATGAAATAGCTGAGGCAATTAAAAATTCGGAAGAGGGTGCTGTCATGAGACTGCAATGTTCGGCCACATTCATTGACTACCTAAGTTTATTTATCCACAGAATCGCATTTGACATTGTATCAAATATGCCAGGTGTCTTTCCATATGAATTGGATTGAAGCCAAACAACATACCTTACAGAAAATCAGGTAGTGCAAATTATTACAGAAAAAATGGATTTAGCCAATATAAAGACTTTATATTGGCGCCGAAAACATAAAATCTTGAGTTGTGTGAGAGAGAGTGAACGATATGTTTTTCAAATTTCAGTCTAGACATTTTTGACTATGATTGATTGTGGTGTGAATTCATTACCCACTCAATTTTTATCCAATTCAAGTTGTGTACCATAACCTCAGTTAATGTTCAACCATTGAGTTGAAAGGTAATGAAAAATGGTATGTAGGAGAAAGCAGAGTTCGAGGAAACGGGGTAGAGGAATCTTGAGTTCAGCAGCAAGAGTTTTTAAAGGTGTGTCAGGTTTGGCAGGTAATGTGACATCAACTATTTTAAATAAGGTAATTGATAACCTTGGGGAAGAATATCATATTCCGGGATACGAGTACTGCGGACCAGGAACAAAGGTTAATGAAAGGTTAAAGAGAGGTGATCAAGGTATAAATTCATTAGATAAAGCTTGCAAGATACATGATATAGCCTATACTCAAAATAGCGATAATAAAACTCAGGCGGTAGCCGACAGAGCTCTAGCAAACGCTGCATGGGACATTTTCAAAAATCCTCAAACACCCCTTGCCGAGAAAGCACTTAGCTATCTTGTTACAAACGTTATGAAAGCTAAAGCAGTGTTTGGTGGGTCTTTGAGAAAGAAGAAGAAGAAGAAGGGGGAGAGGGGAAGTTATAGTAACGATATTAGACGCAAAGCTATAGCTCAGTTGAAAAAGCATATTGCAGGAAAAGGATATTATTTGAAGCCTTTTCCTAGAATAACTAGTGGTGGCAGACTTCTACCCCCACCCCCACCAGCATCATATGGAGTGAGTTTATTCCCTCAAGTTAAGAAACGTAGAACTACAAAGAAGAGTAGGAAGAAGAAGAAGAAGACATGAATATTGAAGGAGAATTGAGTAATTATGATTTGATTGATTGGTCGAAATTATTACAGATTCAGCTAAGAGGCATATATATGCTAGATGCATTACCCAAAAAATTCTAAAAAACGAGAATGCCATTGTGAATTTAGCAGGGAAAGCGAGGATGGCACACATTGGGTAGCATATAAGAAAGTTGGTTCTAATGTTTGGTATTTTGATCCAATTGGAAATTTACAACCTCCATACGAATTGGACAAATATTGGAAAAAAGAAAATGGAGTAATATATTTATAATGTAGAGCATATGCAACCATTAAAAGCGATTTTTGTGGTCATCTTACATTATTGTTTCTTGCAAATCAGTTGTAATTAAGTGTTTGTGGTGAACACACAAGATGGTGGTTATCACATTACGATCTAACACGAGTAACCTCTATGAACATTACAAGAAATTATAGAATTGGATAAAAATCGTGAATGGGAAATTGGATTGATTAATTTTTCCAGTTACAATAGTATTGCAAACATTAACAAAGAACAAATTCCAGCTTCAATATGGTGATAGATTAATCGAGTTGGATACTGGTGCATATGAAGTTGAGGATTATAAAATCTTTAAAGAATAAATTGAATTTGATGGCAAGAAGAATAAACTTATTATACGTGCAAACGTAAATACTATTAAGATTGAAATTCATTCTGATAAACCCATTGATTTAACACGTTCTGATTCGATTGCTAAGATACTTGGTTTTGATAATGTTGTTTTGCAGGCAAATAAATGGCATTATTCCAAACATTTGGTTAACATAACAAGCGTTGACAGTATTGTAGTTGAGTGTAATTTAGCTTGTGGCAGTTACTCTGAGGGAAAACAAGAACATATAATCTACGAATTTTTACCAAAGGTTCCTAGCGGTTATTTAATAAACGAAGTACCATCACCGATTATTTATGTACCTTTGAATACGCATCGAATTCAAACTATTATGTACAGGTAACGGACCAGAACGGATCGTTTATTGATTTCCGCGGAGATACAATTACATTAGGTTGCACATACGTGAAAAGTATGGGTTATCTTATTTTCAACCCACGTTCGAATAAGACCAATCAAGTCATTAGAGAAAGGAACGCGATAGCGACAACACCTAAAAACAACGTGCTTTGTCGGCTAAAAGCACGAGAATATTAGAAAGTTGGGTTTTATAGTCGATTGGCGAAATGTTAGGCGGGGGAGCGGCAGCAATTAGTAAAATTCTGGATGTGAGACAGACCTTCAGTTTTATAATGATATTACTAAATTCCAATTTCACACTCATACAGTTTATTCGGGACAGGAAATAAAAAACTCTGACGAGGCACGTATTGGCATAAATTCTTTAGATGTCTATTCTTACCTTGTAATCATTCATATTGATTGAGGGAACAGTTAACTGTACAAAACCGGAAAAGAGCCAGCCGCACCAGTTGCAGCAGACTATAATTAAGCAGTAACGTAATCGGCAACCTTTTTGACGAAATACGATATGATTAGCAGGTCAGCAAATTTCTAAATCAAGATTGATTGGATTAACATCCACAATTAAGCTATATTGGTGAAAAATACTCTCGATAAAAACACATATCACTTGGCTGGTTTTGACAGAGCAGGATATGAGCTAACGGATAATACATTCACTTTCTGTGTTCCGCTGAAATTAATCCTCCCGTTTTTTGAAGATTTTCAAAGAATAATTTTAAATTTGAAACAGGAACTCGTCTTATTAAGGTCACCGACAGATCTAAATTGTGTTGAGTCTCAAAGTGGAACAAACGTTAGTGTGAAAATTACAAAACTGCAATGGTGGATGCCCTACATAACTTTAGAAGATCATGTAAGACTGAAATTTTTGAGACTGCTTGATGTTGACACTCCACTGAAATTAGGTTTCCGCCATTGGGAAATTTGTGAATTACCAAATTTGCAAAATTCACTTAACCATTCTTGGGCAGTTCGGTACCACACACACACCATCGAGTTTTGATAGTCCAAAATACGTTATAATTGCATTTCAAACTGATCGTAAGAATAAATTAAAAATCAATATCTAATTTCGATAGCTGCAGTATTTACAATGTTAAAGTATATTTGAACAGTGAGTATTATCATATGGAAATCTGCTAGGTAATTACCTAGCAGATTTCCATATGGATAATACTCACTGTTCAAATATACTTTACATTGTAAATACTGCAGCTATCGAAATTAGATATTGATTTTTTAATTTTATTCTTACGATCATTTGAAATGCAATTATAACGTATTTTGGACTATCAAAACTCGATGTGGTACGAACTGCCCAAGATGGTTAAGTGAATTTTGCAAATTTGTATTCACAAATTTCCCAATGGCAAACCTAATTTCATGGAGTGTCAACATCAAGCATCTCAAAAATTTCAGTCTTACATGATCTTCTAAAGTTATGTAGGGCATCCACCATTGCAGTTTTGTAATTTTCACACTAACGTTTGTTCCACTTTGAGACTCAACACAATTTAGATCTGTCGGTGACCTAAATAAGACGAGTTCCTGTTTCAAATTTAAAATTATTCTTTGAAAATCTTCAAAAAAGGAGGATTAATTTCAGCGGAACACAGAAAGTGAATGTATTATCCGTTAGCTCATATCCTGCTCTGTCAAAACCAGCCAAGTGATATGTGTTTTTATCGAGAGTATTTTTCACCAATATAGCTTTAATTGTGGATGTTAATCCAATCAATCTTGATTTAGAATTTGCTGACCTGCTAATTCATATCGTATTTCGTCAAAAAGGTTGCCGATTACGTTACTGCTTAATTTATAGTCTGCTGCAACTGGTGCTCGGCTGGCTCTTTTCCGGTTTTGTACAGTTAACTGTTCCCTCAATCAATGAATGATTTACAAGGTAAAGAATAGACATCTAAGAATTTATGCCAATACGTGCCTCGTCAGAGTTTTTTATTTCCTGTCCGAATAAACTGTATGAGTGTGAAATTGGAATTTAGTATATCATTATAAACTGAAGGTCTGTCTCCACATCCAGATTTTACTAATTGCTGCCGCTCCCCCGCCTAACATTTCGCCAATCGACTATAAACCCAACTTTTCTAATATTCTCGTGCTTTTAGCCGACAAAGCACGTTTGTTTTAAGGTGTTGTCGCTATCGCGTTCCTTTCTCTAATGACTTGATTGGTCTTATTCGAACGTGGGTTGAAAATAAGATAACCCATTACTTTTCACGTGTGCAACCTAATTGTAATTGTATCTCCGCGGAAATCAATAAACGATCCGTTCTGGTCCGTTACCTTTACATTAATATTTGAATTCGATGCGTATTCAAAGGTACATAATAATCGTGATGGTACTTCGTTTATTAAATACCGCTAGGAACCTTTGGTAAAAATTCGTAGATTATATGTTCTTGTTTTCCCTCAGAGTAACTGCCACAAGCTAAATTACACTCAACTACAATACTGTCAACGCTTGTTATGTTAACCAAATGTTTGGAATAATGCCATTTATTTGCCTGCAAAACAACATTATCAAAACCAAGTATCTTAGCAATCGAATCAGAACGTGTTAAATCAATGGTTTTATCAGAATGAATTTCAATCTTATAGTATTTACGTTTGCACGTATAATAAGTTTATTCTTCTTGCCATCAATATTCAATTTATTCTTTAAAGATTTATATATCCTCAACTTCATATGCACCAGTATCCAACTCGATTAATCTATCACCATATTTGAAGCTGGAATTTGTTCCTTTGTTAATGTTTGCAATACTATTGTAACTGGAAAAATTAATCAATCCAATTTCCCATTCACGATTTTTATCCAATTCTATAATTTCTTGTAAATGTTCATAGAGGTTACTCGTGTTAGATCGTAATGTGATAACCACCATCTTGTGTGTTCACCACAAACACTTAATTACAACTGATTTGCAAGAAACCATAATGTAAGATGACCACAAAAATCGCTATTTAATGGTTGCATATGCTCTACATTATAAAATATATTTACTCCATTTTCTTTTTTCCAATATTTGTCCAATTCGTATGGAGGTTGTAAATTTCCAATTGGATCAAAATACCAACATTAGAACCAACTTTCTTATAGCTACCCAATGTGTGCCATCCTCGCTTTCCCTTGCTAAATTCACAATGGCATTCTCGTTTTTTAGAATTTTTTTGGGTAATGCATCTAGCATATATATGCCTCTTAGCTGAATCTGTAATAATTCGACCAATCAATCAAATCATAATTACTCAATTCTCCTTCAATATTCATGCTTCTTCTTCTTCTTCCTACTCTTCTTTGTATTTCTACGTTTCTTAACTTGAGGGAATAAACTCACTCCATATGATGCTGGTGGGGGGGGGGTAGAAGTCTGCCACCACTAGTTATTCTAGGAAAAGGCTTCAATAATATCCTTTTCCTGCAATATGCTTTTTCAACTGAGCTATAGCTTTGCGTCTAATATCGTTACTATAACTTCCCCTCTCCCCCTTCTTCTTCTTCTTCTTTCTCAAAGACCCACCAAACACGCTTTAGCTTTCATAACGTTTGTAACAAGATAGCAAGTGCTTTCTCGGCAAGGGGTGTTTGAGGATTTTTGAAAATGTCCCATGCAGCGTTTGCTAGAGCTCTGTCGGCTACCGCCGAGTTTTTTATCGCTATTTTGAGTATAGGCTATATCATGTATCTTGCAAGCTTTATCTAATGAATTTATACCTTGATCACCTCTCTTTAACCTTTCATTAACCTTTGTTCCGGTCCGCAGTACTCGTATCCCGGAATATTATTCTTCCCCAAGGTTATCAATTACCTTATTTAAAATAGTTGATGTCACATTACCTGCCAAACCTGACACACCTTTAAAAACTCTTGCTGCTGAACTCAAGATTCCTCTACCCCGTTTCCTCGAACTCTGCTTTCTCCTACATACCATTTTTCATTACCTTTCAACTCAATGGTTGAACATTAACTGAGGTTATGGTACACCAACTTGAATTGGATAAAAATTGAGTTGGTAATGAATTCACACCACAATCAATCATAGTCAAAAATGTCTAGACTGAAATTTGAAACAACATATCGTTCACTCTCTCTCACACAACTCAAGATTTTATGTTTTCGGCGCCAATATAAAGTCTTTATATTTGGCTAAATCCATTTTTTCTGTAATAATTTGCACTACCTGATTTTCGTAAGGTTATGTTGTTTGGCTTCAATCCAATTCATATGGAAAGACACCTTGGCATATTTTGATACAAGGTCAATGCGATTCTGTGGATAAATAAATTAGGTAGTCAATGAATGTGGCCGAACATTGCAGTCTCATGACAGCACCCTCTTCCGAATTTTTAATTGCCTCAGCTATTCATCACGAACGCTTTTCACAGCGTCTGCCATCTCGTTTTTCTTAATAAAATCTCCAATATAATTTTAGTTGCATACTTTTCTGCATTTGATTAATTAGAATAGCATAGCATCTTTTGTAATAAACTGCTCAATACCCTCCATAATATTAGCTTTTATTGCACTCGCCATTTCAGATGATCGTTTTTCAAACTCTTCCTTTGTTAATGAAGAACTAATCAATTTCTGCAAAGTAGATTCTAAATATTGCTTATCAATTGGCGATGGTTGTGTTTCATTTACTTTAGTAAAATTTCTGTACTAAGTTGTTTCAATTTAGTATTGAGATAGTTTCTGTCCAGCACCTCCAAATTCTTAATTTATCTGATACGGCTTTTAATTTTTCATCTAAATAAGCCTTATCAACTTTATCGTTGTTAATACTGAGCAACTGAGATGAAAAGCTGTCTGTTAAAGTTTTCACTTCTCCTAATGCACTCTCTAGAGTTTGAGTTCCCTCTCCAATAGCTTTATCGATATCAGCACTGAAATTTTGTAATGTACTTAGAATATGTTCTCTTTCAATTATGCTCACTCCAATATTCTTTGTATTTTCCGAAACGAGTTTGGTTATTTGCGAATCTAAATAAAATTTCACAGCTTCGCTGATTCCTTGTTGATTTATCGATTCGATTATCTTCTGTGTTATCGAGTCAATATCACACGTAAGATTAGCAAGAGCTCCGCTAGCACTACCCGTATCAATTCGTCCGAATCGATGTAGAGTCATCGTGACACTAAACAATTAATTTTGCTTCTTTTAGCTCTTCAATTATAGACGCGATTTCCACATCATGCCCACTGTTCCCACTAGCTTTTGAGGAATAGAGTAAATTTAATCTTTCCACTAATTCGTCAAATTATCAAAGTATTGATAAATTCTATCATGAGAATTATTTTTTGCAAATTTCAATAAACCCCAACCCTTCTTTTTACTAATTTTTTTACTGGGAAATAACTTTTGAATCATTTGCGATTTAATTCCCTGATTTCGTTTAACATAGCCTCTTCGATCTAAATGTATACCTGTAAGTGTTAAGATTTTTTTATACTTATCCAGATCTCTCTCATTATAAAGATTTGAGTTTGGTCTCGCACTGAATAATAACTCAAGTAGACCGTGTGTTAATCGAAATCTTTCACTATCATATCTATATAACCGTTATCGAATATTACTTGCTGATTTCCAATATAATACACGTCATCTTTAGAATTATATGAAATTCCATAACTGATTGAATTATTCAATTTTTCCGCATGAAACGTTTTTAGATATTGTGACAGCACATCGTCGTTTCTGCTAGAACCAAGTAAACTGTTTTCAAATTTAGTCGAGCTTAAAAAATTGTCTGTTGAACTCTCATAACTCTGTTCATCCCCCTCTCCATTATCATCAATTTGCATACTCTCTTGTTCCTCTTTTACTTCTTCCTTTTTTGGTTTTACACCAGAGTGTGAGAATTTGTTTTTTCCCAGTTCAATTATGGGCTCTATCAACGGGGAGAGCGTTTTCCTATTATATTCCTCCGATCGCTTTTCAAAATTGACTAAGCTTTTATGCTTCTCTCTAATTACTTTTCTCAATTTCTTAATCTTTTCGATTAAACCAACGTCCTTTCTATTCAGCTTCCTGCTGCTGTTTTAGACAACATGACTGCACAAAGAATTAATCTCTACTGAACGGTAAGAAACGTATCGAGCGAATCTCGGTACTTGCCGCTATTAATTCCACACTCGGTCATAATAGTTAGAAAATTATGAGGTTTACGATTCCAAACTGTATGACAAAGTTTAACGAAATCTTTATAAGAATATCTGCTCCAACATGATCTCTGTGAATTAATTTCAGACTCAATAAATCTACCTTGAAGATTATAATCATATTTGCGTTGTCCCTAGTGAAATGTTTCTGTGTAGCTCCATAACTCTGAATTAAATATGCAGTGTCAATATTACGATGTCGACCCATGGTAAATATTCTCTTATTTGAGGTACGTGATTAAGTTGGAAGTCATCGAATATGACAAGAGAAATTGTTGAATTTTGTTGGGTGAGCTATAGATTCCGAATTGCTGTTTATATGAAATTCAATACCCTTCATTTTTGAAAAGACTTTTCTCAAAAACAAGTACTTATCTTGATACTCGCTCTTCGTGTGCAAGTATATAGTTTTAAATCTCAACCCATCTTTGAAAAAATTAAATTAAATAGTAAATTGTCTTGCCACAACCTGAAGAGCCTATTATAAGGATCCTTGCATTATGTGGTAATAACTTACCATTTTTACACCATGTTGGCATTTCTTTCTCTCTTATAACATTGTCGAAATTTACTATCGGGATATTACTCATGTTAGTCACGTGTACAGCATGCGATCTGATAAGGAACTAATCATTTTTCGTAAGTTATCAAGGAGGAGGCTGTGCGCTAGACACCACATGGCTGTGTATAGCTTATCACATCGGGATGCAAGCGACAGGTTCGCTCTCCCCTTTCAATGCACTGATAGAAGTTTCTCACTTCAATTCCCCCTCTCTCTCCCGCACCCTCTTCACGAGAACGCATGTGTTGCTTGAGCCTTAGCAAATAAACTTCAGATTAAAATGAACTGAGAAGCATTTTTTGATAGAGACGTATTATATTACACCAAATCTTTGTCATATTTACACTGAATGGAATGTATTTGCAATAGATTTTTACAATAAATGTACTGATATTTCAATAGATTTTTACAATAAATGTACATGATATTTACAATAGATTATTTACAATAAATTTACATGATATTTACAATAGATTACAAAAGATTATTTTTCATCTAATAGTTGATCCTTACTAATATAACTAGGCGTTGAAAACCCAATCCATTTCACTAACAATCCTTTTTTATCACGTTTTAATATTTTTTCAATCAAATACACTTGTCTCTCCGATTCATTTAATTGTGTTTTTTTAATTTCTTCTGCATAAAACCTACCACTAATTACTTCTCCGTTTAGATCTCGCAAGCTATACGTTACAGGTTGAGAAGGAAATATAGAATGAATTACAAAATACTCTGCGCTCCAGTTTATGTTATAAGATTTATCGAAAAGAACCCTTTTCTTTGAGATTCGTACAACATCTCCTAGCTTAAATTTCGGTTTTGAATTTTTCAATTTATATCGTCTATTGAATGCAGAATTCAATGACATTAAAACATGATTACGATCTTTTTTCCCCACATCTTTAGGTTTCATTCTAATGGATGAATGCATTGTTGCATTATAATCTCGAACTAAACTGTCTAGTTGTGATATCCAGTTTTTGGTTCCATGTTCAGTTAAATATCTATAAATTTTTGCTTTAAGTGTTCTATTAAACCTTTCAACTATGGAGGCTTTCTTATCACTAAAAACATGATAATGTTTAATACTATATCTATCTAATAATGCTTTAACTTTTAAATTAAAGAATTCTGTTCCTTGATCTGTTTGGAACAGCTTAACTCCTTTATTTTTAGAAATAATTGGCTCGAGAGCGTTAAATACAGATTGGCTTGCCTTGTCTTTTAATGGTACACAATATGCAAATTTTGAAAAACAATTAATAACAGCTAAGATATATTTGTAACCCTTATTAAAACGTGATAAACTTGTCATCTCAATGAGATCGGCTTGAAGCAAGTCTTTTTCACTTTTCAACTCATATTTGCGAGTGGGATAGTTCACACGCGTACGCTATGAAGCTCTAAAGCTAACTTAGATCTAATAATATTCATGATATTTACAACAGACAAATCAAATCAGTGGTGTCGGATGATTGTCATGGGACATACTGACCAATCAGTTAGAGTGTTGTGGGCACTCTATAATGTCCAAATGGGAGAGTATCAACACCATTCTCAGCAATATACCTCTTATCATCATAAGGGCTCAAACAGATTTTTGCACATTCAACCTGATACATGGTGTGATTATAGGATCTTAACATATTAAATTTTTCTACATGTTCACTACGTTCAAACAATGATTTCATATATAAATTAAAATTAAGCTTTCTACATTTCACTCCGCTCTGTACACCCTTTGCTATACATTTATTTACAGGTTCTTCATTCTCGTTACATACTAAATATGAGTAAAGTTTGGATCTAAGTCCAAGAAATCTATGGACAGGCTTTGACCCGGTCTCATCCTTGAACTTTCCTACAACTTTATTTCTCTCCATGGAAAAGCAAGGGTGGGAAGGTGGATAGTTAGAAGTATCGAAAAGGACAAATTTTCTCTAATCAACTGATACACATCTTCGACTTTAAGGTTTAGAAGAAAACTGTCGGTGTCAGTCATACACAGTTCTATACGATCCCACGGTATAATTTTTTTGTAATTTACAATAGAAAAAATCGTACATATGGAATTTACTCAACTCCAGTACGGAAAAGCCGGAATAGACAGGCTTGTTCATTTTAAGTTCCAACTTACGAGAGAAAACCGCGATCACGTTCGGACTAATTATTTGCCAGCGTTTACATAGTGGATTTGAAATGTACTTATCTAACCGTTTTTCATCCGTGATAATTTTAACATTCATTTGCTTACGACTACTCTGAATTGTCTTACCAAAATCAAATTGCAACAGGCCTTAAAGAAGGATATTTCAAATTTATTTTTCGCGTTCTGTCTATTCCGGATATTGAAGTCGATGTAGCTTTTCAGCCAGGGAGATTGGGAAAAGCTAATGACGCGATGCACTTTCAATAATTTCAAACCGAGCTGAAGGTAGAGCTTTAAATTGACATAGTGAACAATGTACTTTTCACGATCGAAAAGTGTGTTCATGAGCTTTTTGGTTCCAGTTTGACCGTTCTCATTTGTTTGGTAGTTCGAGAGCAATTCGCGCGGGGGCGTTTGGTGGAGAGGTGCGAGGGGGAAGCTGGCATGCTTATCATGTAACTCTTGAGGGTACTTGAGATCACATTCTATTATATATCCGGTTTCTGAATTGCTGTCCAAATTCGCGAAATCAAGGCTGGAAATTTCTTCCTCTGAGAGGAATTTGAAATTTCCAACAGGCAAGCTTCGGCTCATAGCTTCCGAGTATAAACTGTTTGCATCGATATAAAGCAGATAATTAGACGGTTTTGAAGGATCGTATGTTTCGGGTAGATGTTTGTTATTTGCTTCGCAATAACGTTTACCGATAAATGACACCCCACCCCTCATCCCTGCCTCAAACATAAGATGCATGTCAGGATGAGTAATCAATTCTAGTTCGACTTTAGTGTGTTTCAGCATGCAATTCCAGTGAAGTGCGCGAGAGAAACAAAATGGGTCACATCGAGGCCGTATGAGCTAAAAAGCGTAGACCTCATGGATTCAAAAACTACCGCTAATAGCATTACGTCCAAACATAAATAAAAATCGTGATATTCACCCAGATTTTTCAGCTTGAATGTTGAGAACACTCTTTGCGCATGCTCATATTCTTCGCGAGACAGAGGTGTATCAGTTAAGTCGTTATGAAAACATTCGATGGGAGGAAGCGATGTTTCCGCGAATTTTTCGGGACAGCTCATGTACGAGTAGGGATATACTCCTTTTTTCAACAAGAGCTGTCTGTGTTCGCGAGGTGGATCATGAACACCGAAAATAATCGTTCGAACTTCTTTTCCATGTCTGTACTTTCTACCAAATTACGCACCAATACTTCCAAGGATTCAGACATAAACTTGTAGGAATCTAAAAATTTAATTTTGCCTACTGAAAGTGTCAAAAATCTCTCTGACGTATTTGCGATGCAGGAAATTTCTTTTTTACATTTACCGAGCGATTTCAGAATAAAATGCGAATCAAAACCGGAGAAATTATGAAAATAACACGATATGTACTCCGGAGTACGAGCTGTTAAATTACAAGAAACATGTGCCGCACACAAGTAATTACCGGTTTCATGCGCGTGGTGACGACATTTAATATCGCTGTCTAAAAACGGTTCAGCACAAAGCCCGCAGTTTACTGAATTTTGAAATTCACGCTCTTGACTTTCGGATAAAGCTTGCATCGGAATTTCTCGTTTCATATCCTCATACAAAATGTCGCCGAGATCTGTAATTTCCTGAAGAAATTTCTCCATGATTTTTTCGTCTAAACTACTCGATCTATGGAGTACAGGTCCGTAGGCGATTTCCCCGTTAACATCTATAACAACGAAACAATACCCGCAGGGAATATGACGCGCCGTTTTCTTTGTGTAACTACGAGTAATTTCATCAGAATCGCAATCATCATCGTCATCATCATTAATATTCACAACGTATGTTTCTAAATCCGCGTAAATGGTGTACTTTTTCTTCAACGTCGCGCCTAGTTTCTTGAATTTAATTGTCTCTCCGCGTTTAGGATATGAAACGCGCTGAGATTCAAACTTGGAACAAAGTTCCACATGTTTCAACAAATTTGCTTCAGCATCACAATTTTTAGTTTTGTTTGATGTAAATCTATGGAAACAAAAATTGCAAATGTGTACTTGACCCTTGTGTTTTGAAAGGTGGGAGAGAAGACGAGATAGCCCATTTTTCCCGTTCGCGGTATTTACTAAACAGAAATGAGTTTTTCCTGCATCGCCTTTCAGCATTAAAAGATTAATTTGGTGTTTACGAGTGCGGAAAATGCTTGTACGGAAGGGGAAAAACTTTTTGTTGTCATACGCGATGACGTGAATTGCAATGTCCGGATTGAGTATTTCAAATTTCTTAATATCGCGTGTCGTCACCGGGAAATTTACACCTCGCGTATTAAGTGTGTGAGCAAACTTGCTCAAATACTTTACAGACAAGCGCGAGTTCCTTGGCTTCTGATGGAAATACGCGAGCACTGACCATAAAAAACATTTTTTGTCAGAGAGATTTTTCACATTTATAATACAATTTTTGTTTTTCAAAAACTGGGGTGTTTGAATGAAACTGGATGTGTATATAGGATTAAATTTAATCACGTTCACATCCAGTGATTCAATTTTCTTTAGCACCCATCCACTCCCATGTCTTACGAAATTTTCAAAAGATGTGAGGATTTTTCTCACAGCTAACATGAAATGCTCATTAAAATCTTCATAGTTCTCAAGCACGTTTAGCGCTATGTTGGAGTAACTATGTAGATTTATTAGAGATGAGACAGAGTCACCAACCTGCTTGTCATCCATCACCACTAATTTATACAGCAAAACGTTGAGGACTATAAACCACTTAACATTCCCATCATAGCGTGCCGCATGTTCCCTAATTATATCGAAAACTCGACGTTTCGAGCTCTCAAGCACGCTGGTGATGTCGATATCCTCGTCATCGAGGGTGATGCGATGGCGGGCTGCGCTTGAATTGATGCCGCGTAGTCTGCGTTCCCTCGGCATGATTCTGAAAAACAAAACGATCAGGATGAGATAGAGTACAACAACATGTTTAGTTGTGAATTGTCATTGGTAGAAGAAGGGTGTGTGAAAATGATATCTCAAGATCACATAATGTTGCATGAAAGATTAAGATTATTATCTTTTGATAAAAGATGGTTGAAATCTTCTCCGCATTTGTCCGCGGAAAACATGGCGAAAGAGGGATTTATATTCTCATCTCCACCAGACATTGTGCGATGTGTATTTTGTTCAATTTATTTGGGAAAATGGGAAGAAAGTGACATACCAGCAATAGAACATGCAAGGTACAGTCCAAACTGTAGAAGGAAAGATAATATAACAATTGAAGAGGAGAATTACGATAATAATATTCTACGAGAATATGAAGAAAGATATTCAACTTTTAATTGTGTAGAAGATTCATCCGATCAAGGAGAGTATTTTGAAAAGCATCATCATTGTGACTTTTGTAAATCATTATGCAATAAAGCAGAGTATTTTGCGAGAAATGGTTATTTCTTACATAAAAATCCATTCTATCTGCAATATGTCTATTGCAAATATATTATGGAAAATCCATTTGAAAAAGTAATACATTTGCCGTTTTGTTTATACGAAGAGTGTGAGAAAGAAGAGCGGGGCATGGATGTACCAGATATATCATATTCTAAAGATAAATCGCATGCATGCAGTATATTGTAGAAGGTTTTTTCTCCTCGGAGGAGAAAAACTGTCCACGGAGGAGAAAAACTGTCGTCAGAGGACAAAAACTGTCCTCGGAGGAGAAAAACTGTCCTCGGAGGACTATTTTCCTCCTCAGAGGATAAAATCAAAGTAAAAATGTACTTACATGTAGTGGTTGATGCTGCGTGAATCTCCTCGAGTGTAGATAGCGGGCTACAGGTGTAGATAGCGGGTTACAGGTGTAGATACCGGTCTATGGTATGATTGATTCCTCTCAGGTATAGATACCGCCTTTGACTCCTTTCAGATTGATTCCTCTCAGCTGTGTTGTCTCGACGAGAGCTCAACTGGTTATGAGGTTCGGAACTCGAGTTGAGAGGTGAGAAAATGCTGTGAAAACAATGAAATATTTAATAACTGAATCGAGAATGCTATTCCTGTATGTTGAAATGCCATGAAATATTTAATAACTGAACTGAAATCAATCATTCGAGAATGCTAATCAAAAAAGTGAGCCTCTATCTTGAAATTTTGTGAAATATTTAATAACTGAATCGAGAATGCTATTCCTGTATGTTGAAATGCCATGAAATATTAATAACTGAACTGAAATCAATCATTCGAGAATGCTAATCAAAAAAGTGAGCCTCTATCTTGAAATGTGTGAAATATTTAATAATATTAGAAATATGTTTAAGTGAGTTGACATGAGGGATTTCAGCTTCTGGCAGGTTAAGTCTCATGGTGAGTTCTAGACGAGATTTTTTTTTTTCGCCTTCTAACACATGGATGCTATTTGAAAAATGATTGTGTGAGGGATACTTACAATCTGATAACGATCTGGGAGCACGTGTTGTTGGGGGAGAAATTCAAATTTTTTTCGGCTTGTGACACGCTCTCGCCCGCACGTGCCTGGAACAGAGAGAGAAACGTATGCTATATAAACAGAAGTGATGAGAGGAAGAAGCAGGCGAAGAGGAAGTTGGTGTTTGGGCACAAGCCTGAGGTTAGCGGGGGAGAGGAGGAGGACGTGCTCATTCAAACAAAGGTTAGTTTCAACAAATATTATTAACTTGTGTATGCACAGATTTTTTTCCGTGATTGATTGTTAAAAAATCTGTGCACATACGAGTCTTTGATTATTTGATATGAATATTATTTGATCTGAATATTATTTGAAGAGCTTGGAATGCAAAGGAAATATTATTTGAACCGGATAGAAATTGATGCTAAGGAAATATTATTTGAACTGCTTAGATATTATTGTTTAAAGTATTCAATCATGCATAAATGTGACCAATATTATTTGAAGTGCTTGGAATGCAAAGGAAATATTATTTGAACCGAATAGAAATTGATGCTAAGGAAATATTATTTGAACTGCTTAGATATTTTTGTTTAAAGTAGCCAATCATGCAACATTGTTACCAATATTATTTGAAGTGCTTGGAATGCAAAGGAAATATTATTTGAACCGAATAAAAATTGATGCTAAGGAAATATTATTTGAACTGCTTAGATATTATTGTTTAAAGTAGCCAATCATGCAACATTGTTACCAATATTATTTGAACTGCTTAGATATTATTGTTTAAAGTAGCCAATCATGCAACATTGTTACCAATATTATTTGAACTGATTAGAATGCAAGCAATATTTCCTTGAACTGATTAGAAATGGTATTATGAGATATTATTGTTTAAACTAATCGATCATGCATAAATGTTACCAATATTATTTGAAGTGATTAGAATGTAAAGGAAATATTATTTGAACTGATTAGAAATTATTGTTTAAAGTAATAAATCATGCATAAATGTTATTTCAATAACTGATATTACTCACTTTATGCAGAGAATTCGATGATGACAATTCGATGATAATCTGATGTAGAGATCTTGATCTGAAACAAATAAGACACTAATCAAATATTTTCCAACAGAAACGAGCTGTAATGGACGAGGACTCCTCACTCGTGCCGTTAATGAAGGAGGTGGAGGGTGCGGGACTCAAAGATTTGCTTCCTGCATTAGCAGAGAAAAAATAGAACATTTTAACATCAACTGTGAAAATTATGTGTTGCTAGTAACACATAAGTCGGTAAATTGGTCGGATATAAAAATTGATATTGCTTAACAATTTTTATATCTGTATACATATGACCTATGTGTTACAAATTGTATGTATGTGTGAATAGATCAATAAATTGTAATATTGTTTCTATAAAAATTGTTTTCAATTCTTACCTGTTGTTGTTGTTGTTGATAAGTTCGTAATGAATATCACACAGAAGAAGAAGAAATGCTTCAGCTGCTCTGTTGTGAATGATATTCAAATAAGGTGAGTGCCTCTTTTATAGTTTGTTGTGAGCATGCTCACTAGTCTTTTCCGCCACACACACACACACACACAGCCGTGCAGGCAAGCGCTCGCTCCCTCCTACATTAGCAGGTGTTCCTACAGATGTGGGTGGCCAAGCATCATTTCTCCCCTTTTCAAATCGCATTCACCTTTCAGATTTGAAATAATATTCTTATCATTCAAGCAATGTTATAAGCACATAGCAATCTGATACATGCATAAATCTTGTAAAAGGTTGACATATTATGAGAGAGAGTGAACACCTGCAGTTTCAAATTTCAGTCTACACCTCCATGATTGATTGTATAAACACTTGTGTGAGAGAGAGAAGTAGCTTTAATGACTAAACACTTGTCACATAAATCGATTTAGACATTTTTTCATGTAACGGTTTTCGATGCAGGAGTTATCGGGCTTAGAAAGGGACCTCACAGGGAGCAGAGCACATAGTTACTCCTTGTCTCCTTCACTCACCTTTCGTAATGCTGGGGCAGAGAGAAATGTTTCACTTTAATCTGCCAGTATAGGAACAGTCGATCAAAATGGAAGATAGTTACTTCTTGTCTCCTTTACTCACCTTTCGTAATGCTGGGGCAGAGAGAAACGTTTCACTTTAATCTGCCAGTATAGGAACGGTCGATCAAAATGGAAGATAGTTACTTCTTGTCTCCTTTACTCCCCTTTCGTAATAGCAAAAAAAGGAATTTAGAAGGGTGCGGGAAAGAGATGGAGCGAGTAAAAAAGGAGAAAGCATGTGGCTAGACTGCTGGTTGTGAGAAGCGAGGGGAGCGTATCTAGATTCCTTAGTATAACATTCTTCCTTACTTGCCTTTCGTAATAAAGAAGGGTGCGGGAAAGAGATGTCACGAGTAAAAGAAGAAGAAAGCAGTAATGCTGGTTGTGAGAAGCGAGGGGGACCGTATCCTCCTCTCTCTCTTGAGCCTGTCATCGTAGTATATCATTAGAGCGAAATGGATTCACTTCAATCTGTCAGTATAGCATTAGATGTAGAAATATGAATTCACTTTAATCTGGCACCAAAGGAATTTCTCAAAGTGAGTCTGGCATCATAGTATAGCATTAGAGCGAAATGGATTCACTTCAATCTGTCACTA
>NW_024091602.1:0-20204 GCF_014356525.2 Nilaparvata lugens
GGAATTTATTTTCCTACAGTTACGTTGAAAAGGGGCCATTGCTGCACTGATGACAGAACGCAGAGAATCACTTTTCCGCTCTAGTGCGGGAAAAATTTTTCTGCAACTCAGATTTGCAACATGGCAACGCAAAATACTTAGTAGGTTATATGGAGCAACAGTGCAGCAAAATCAAAATGAAGTTGGTAACAGTGACTGCTGTGGCTGCTATAGTGAGCAGAGGTGCAACGAAGCACAACGCGCTTAATTATTATTCATTATATATTATAACCAAGGACAACGAGGACTTTAGGATTTTAGGATTAAGGTTTTTATCAATAATAAAATTACAAAGAAAAACATTTGATGCATTTCAGGCAATTTTACCCATAATACCCACTTCATATTCAATGGTAACTGTAGGAAAACTTAATGTGAAATACGTGCGCAAAGTTCCTTGCTGCACTCAAGAAACCATTCTGCCCTCGCCTACGGCTCGGGCGTAAACGTTTCTTTCGGTGCAGCAAACTGTCACTTTGCGCACTAGTTGCACAAATAACTATATCATGAATGGTTAGGAGTTGTATAAAGGTGGAAGGAGAAGCATTAAGAGATGCTATCTCCTACATCAATGGATGTCAAGAGGCACCCACATATCAATGAGACAAATTTATTCTTCGATGCAACATTATCATTGAATTGCCTAAATCAATTATTATTTCGTATGAATTATCATATGATAAAAGTGAATTCAAATTCAAGGACTGGAATTAGACAGAGCAGATGCAGTAAATCCATCCTTTTTTATATCCGTACCGTTTCCAAACTATGTTTGGACTATTGGACTACCGTTTGTTGACTATAAAGAAACATGATTAACTACCAAATAATGAAAGTACATTATATTCATTATAAGAATCCATTATTGAATCATGAGAAAATATCTTTCTAATGGACAATAGTTATTGTGCACCTAGTGTGCAAAGTGACGTTTGCTGAACCGAAAGAAACGTTTTCGCCCGAGCCGTAGGCAAGGGCGGAATGGTTTCTTGAGTGCAGCAGAGGAACTTTGCGCACGTATTTCACATTAAGTTTTTCCTAAGTTACCATGAATATGAAAATTGGGCAATTATGGTGTAAAATTGCCTCTGAAATACATCAAATGTTTTTCTGTGTAATTTATATTGATAAAAACCTTAATCCTAAAATCCTAAAGTCCCGTGTCCTTGGTTCTAAAATATAAGAATAATAATTAGCGCGTTGTGCTTGGTTGCACCTCTGCTCACGATAGCAGCCACAGCAGTCACTGTTACCAACTTCATTTTGATTTTGCTGCACTGTTGCTCCATATAACCTACTAAGTATTTTGCGTTGCCATGTTGCAAATCTGGAGTGCAGAAAAATTTTTCCCGCACTAGAGCGGAAAAGTGATTCTTTGCGTTCTGTAATCAGTGCAGCAATGGCCACTTTTCAACGTAACTGTAGGAAAAATATATTTGAGATAAGTTTGAACATTATTTGATTCTAACAACTATTATTGTTGACCATGAAAAGAAACTATGAAGAAGGAGACGAAGAAAAAGAAGATGATGATGATGATTATTATTATTGTTATCATTACTATTATTATGAAGAATAAGAAGACGAAGAAGAAGAAGGAGAAGAGGGGAAGAAGAGGGAGATAAAATTAATGATCTTTAATAGTCACCAGGATTAGAAAAATCTGGTGTGGCACACTCACACAACTTTCCTTGCCGTTATGAAAATTGATCACCTGACGCAAGTGTACTCGCCTATCTCAAGTCTACTATTCAAAGATAAGAGACAGCTGGTGATAGGTCAATAACGCTGGAAACACACGAGGTCTGCTATCTCTTCGTAGTGAATTATTTAATAGAACAAACAGTTGCCAACAGTTTGCAATTTAATAATCACATTTTCTCGGATTTCAAGCTTATTTTCAATTCTAGGTGGAAATGTTACTGAACATTAATTGCAGAGATTTTCATGCTCAATCTTTTCCACTTGACATTTTTTGTTTGAATTGTATATGAAGGCTGATAATTGAGAATCTAAAATCAAACTTTGCATAGATTGGGCAAAGCTCCTGAAATTTTTACATATATGGGACTTGTGGCAGTTGATAGAGCTTATCGATGACTTTTTTAGGTATGAATTTGATCAAAATCGTTAGAGCCGTTTCCGAGAAAATAACGAAAACCACTGTTTTTGACAACATTTTCTCCATTTTAGCCGCCATCTTGGATTGCATTTGATCGAAATTGTTCGTGTCGGATCCTTATAGTTTAAGGACCTCACGTTCCAAATTTCAAGTCATTCCGTTAACTGGGAGATGAGATATCGTGTACACAGACGCACATACACTCATACACACACACACACACACACACACACACACACACACACACACACACACACACACACACACACACACACACACACACACACACACACACACACACACACACACACACACAACACACACACCACACACACACACACACATACAGACCAATACCCAAAAACCACTTTTTCGGACTCAGGGGACCTTGAAACGTATAGAAATTTAGAAATTGGGGTACCTCAATTTTTTTCGGAAAGCAATACTTTCCTTACCTATGGTAATAGGACAAGGAAAGTAAAAAGAGTGAGACAGAAGTGAATGGTGTGAAAAACAATAATAATTGAGAGTTGTAAAAGGGCTTGGATAAGTTAATTGAAGCATTGCATGCACTCCGCACAGCTGGCAGTGGACTGCTTATGATTAAATGACAACTGATGTCACTGGGGAGTTGAGTAAACATGCGCCACTTCACTGGAGAATGAATGAGAATTTATAGTAGTGAAATAATAACCCGGAGGACCAGAGCCTTGTTCCCTTATCATCAGATGAGAGAGCAAGGTTCAAGAATTAAAGTAAAGAGCAGGCATCATTCAATAATAAAACAGATTTAACAATATATAATATTTATTGATGATAATAGTAATAAATTTTAATTTTTTTTATTATTACTTCCATTAAAACTAGTCACTAGGACTAACCATTAATTTTGTTCTCTTATTTCTTATCCTAAAATATCAATTTTTATTGCTAAGTCTTCCAGTGAAGCCTACAGTTCTAATCTATAATTCTTCTACTTTAAATTCTTTAGCTACACATTTATTCAATTTATACTTTTTTCACTTCACTAGCACTACACCAACTCGAAGGGCTTTGTTCTCTTCAACCTCCTTGTGAGTTCAGTGCTGTCTAGGAGTTGGATGACTTCGGTGTTGTCGTGTTGATGAAGACGTGACTCATGATGGGCTGCCAATCGTCTTATCTCACAGGTCACATAGGGGATGTGTAGATCTCGGTGCAAATCGCTGTTCCTTATGTACCAGGGCGCATTCACCATGTTCCGCAGTACTTTGTTTTGGAATGTTTGAATCTGATTGATGTTAGATGTTCTAGAGCAGCCCCAAAGCTGAATTCCATACGTCCAGACAGGTTTTAGAATTTGTTTATAAATCAATATTTTGTTGTCCAATGAGAGTTGTGATTGTCTGCCCAACAGCCAATAGATTTTACTGTATTTGAGTCCCAGCTCAAATTTTAATGAGGGAAGCTCCCGGGCTTCCGGGGAATCTAAAACGATTACAAATATAGAATATATGCCATAGAGGATGGTCGAAAATACGTATGCTATATAATCCAAAAATATTATTAAGATGGCATTCGGTGCCCGAAATTGAAATTAATCCAAAGTATCTGTGAACAGAAATACAGTATTTAAAAATAGTATAAAAGTAGTAATATTTATAGCAAATTGAAAAATCAGTAAAGTGAAATTTGGAATATTTAAACTGTAGGCTATTAATTGATATTGAGAATAAATAACTGAATTAGGAATGATTGAATCTGAGAAGTAATTTAATTGATTTGAAAACAATTGAAACTAGAAAATAATAGCCTCAAATTAATCAATCAAAATGTCTAAAACTGCTTTGACTTAATGAAGTAAATTATTGAAATGAAAAAGCTTATTAATCTTAAGTATCACCAAAGGATGATACAAAATGAGTCAAATATAAGTTATGTATTAATATACAAATGCCTGTGAAAATAAGTAGTCTGAATAATAAAAATTATTTAAAATGACTGGCAAAAATCTCTAGGCCAACTATTAGAATAGTTCAAATTCAATGTAATAAATTTTTAGTAGGTCTGAGCAGGTAATTTCAAAATGGCTGGCAAATCTCCAGGCCAGCTATGAGAATAACTATTATTCAAATGTCTCAAATCGGTAATAGAATTGTACTTAATATAATCAGGTAAATAAGTTAATAAAAGGAACAGATACCGCCTTTCAAGTGTAGCCTACTGCCGTCCAATCTCAATGTCCAGAGAAATTTGAATATCAGGAACCAGAGTTGAATAAGGAGATTCAGTGAGACTTGAAATTCAGGAACCAGGGTTTCAGCAAGGATGATGTACCATGGAGAGAATAATGTAGTTTTTGAGGTTGAATAATCATTCAAAGTTGGAATGTCTCAAGAATTGTAAGCACTGATAACATGAAAAATCGTGATGCACAATGGATGTCAATGCAGGCTAGGCTTGCTAAAATTGAGTCCTAGTATTGTAAGTCCTGATGAAGTGAACCAAATCAATGATTTGTATGTCTTGTTGAATAAAGATATGTAAAGTTCTCAAAATAATTGATAATAATAAATATTGCTAGTTCGAATTTCAACGTGTTTGAAACCCGTAATAGGTCAGAGTTCTGGATGAGAATACGTCACCGAACGATGTTATTTATTTATTTGTTATTTTATTTTTATTTATTTTATTTTATGTTGTAGAAATTGGCAAGTAATTGTTGGAAATCACTGAGAAATGAGACGCCGCTCATGAATTTCGACTTGGAATACATAGGTAATTGTTGGAAAGGATTAGATGAATTAGTTAGAATCAGCTTTGCAGTCTGAAATAGATGAATCAGGAACAACCAGGAAAAGATGCTGTAGAGTGTAGAACGAACGAGAAGCCATTGTAAAAAAGTGGCAAAAGCACTGCCACACACATCTGAATAATTCACATTCAGAATTAAAAATTATTCAGCACTGCCACACACATCTGAATAATTCACATTCAGAATTAAAATGTGAAAAGCGGCAAAAACACTGCCACACACATCTGAATTCACATTCAGAATTAAAATTACAATCAAAAAATCAATGCCAAATGAAGAGGCACTAAAAATACTCAATAATACAAAATCAGACAAGAAATACAACTACAAAATACAATAATTGCAAAATCGAGAATAGTTAATAGATTAATGACAATGGCTGTTGGGTTGGCAACAGACGGAGCGGGAAGGCGCTAAATTCAAAATTACTGAAGAATTTGATCTGAGTTTCAACAATAGTGATATAAGGAAAGGTGCAAAAATGATGACTTAGAATAAGAATAATTATAAGTGTGAGAAGAAATGAAAAAGTGAAAGAGGAAGAGGATAAAAAAGATGAGAAATAAGAAATTATTCAATCCTAACAGTTCTTGTTAGCAGACCGATAAGACACAAGCTGAGTTTAGCATCAAGCGTCACCACCCAATAACACTACAAATAAATCTGAAAGCTTAATTCTGTTGCGGCGATAACCGTAACTTTTCAAACAATTTCAAGTTCACCACAAAATCAGTCGAAATCAACATCTCTGGCCTCCTCGTTGCGAGTGAAAGACTGTAAGAGAGAGAGAGAGTGCGAGAGAATGAAGAAGGACTAACCAAAGAGACAAAAATTAGGGGAAAAAGAAGGATAATAATTATTATCTCCGTTTTAAAAGAGAGAGAGAGAGAGAAAAGGCGACTGATCGGAGAGACAAAAATGGGTGATAGAGAAGGATAATGAGAGCTCTTCCCGTTGTTAAAGAGAGGGAGAAAGAAAAGACTGACTGAAGACTAAAATTGGGAGAAAAAGAAGTATATTAATAATTCTTTCATCTCATTAAATCGTGGATGCGCGCGTCGCTCCACTTGGCTCAGACGCCATAAAGTACATCTTTATTGTAAAGTATGCAACTTCAAGAAGAAAAACAACAAACTCTTTTACGATAAAGTAAAGCAACTCTGTGAGACGTAACTCCTTCTCCATGAAACTCACGGAAAACTGTCAGAATCTGTTGTATGAGAAGCAATAATGTTGTCCTTAAGGGACTCTGACAGTCAGTTCAGAATTTTACTTTGGTGAATTACGGCTTGAAAATTATCATTCTCGAATTGACTCCGCGGGAAGTCCGCTGAGACCCGTTAAATCGAGAGAACCATGTCACTCAATAACTTAAATTCCCTCTGAATTCATTCTCTTTCAAGATTAGTTCCAAATAATAATTATCATCACAACACTCCGATGAACTGGATGAATTTGGATTCATCCAATCACTGTCATGATTCATTTTCTGGTTTGATACTATGTTTTTTCTTGTTCTTGCTGTGTGATATTTTTTTGGAGTGTGGGTAACATTGATTTTTAACGCAGCAACACATCCTAGACAAGTTTGGTTTTGTACGACATTATATCGTTCATTGGAATCTGTCTTGTAGCGAATAAAATTTACATAGGAAATTAGTTACATTGTGGAAGTTATTGGATGGTGGTGGGCATAAAAATAAGTTTATTTATAGCTACAATATACTGGGAGAAAAAATTGATACAGAAAGTATACTACTACTACTTCTTCTTCTTCTTCTTCTTCATCTTCTTCTTCTTCTTCTTCTTCTTCTTCTTTGACTGCATCAGTTGTTGCTTTTCTTCTATCTCTACTACATGCATTGATGTTTCTTTTATCATTTACTTCATTCACCATCCAATTCCATTATCTCCTGTTTTATTTTATTTTATTAATCGCAGTTGCTTTCTAGGAAATTATCCTATCATCTCCTGTTAATTTTCTATATCCAGATCCAATTCTCTTTTCTTCCATCCTGCATCCTCAGCGTTGAATATTTGGAGTTGAATTATAAAATAAATGTAAAAGTAATAAATGAGTTCTCCCTCCTCCTCATTCCACCTCACACTCTTCCTCCTCCTCTTCCTCCTCATATTCTCTTGTTGACGTCTTCATATTATCTTCATCCTCTTCCTTTATTCCACTTTCTCTTCTCATCCTCCTCCGTTATAATTCTTCATCTTCTCCTCCTCATCCTTTCACTCCCTCTCTTCTTCTCTTGCTCACTCTTTCGTTTTCTACGTCATCTACGTCTTCCTCTTTCCCTCCTTCCTCTCTTTCAAATATATTTGAAGTAAAAGTATAAACAGAGTGTAAAATTAATGAATAAGCTGTGTTGCTACACATCAATCTATCTTTTACGGCTAAGGTGACCCAAAAAACATGTCATTTGGGAACGGATGTACATTATTCTCAATCAGTCATATCTTGATCATGTAATCATGTTTGTAAGATATATGTGAGTTTATATTGACTCAAAATTGGAGAACAAAATTATGATACTGAGAAACTTCATGAAGCATAATTAAGTAATAGGCAGTGATCGTTTCCTGATAATATAAAAGAATTTAATTATTTTTGAGCTAAATTACATTTTTGGTAATATCAGAAGTGGGCCTATACGGTTGCAATTTAAATGTAATATCGGTTCGGAAATTTTTTTCTCCCAACACAGAGCATGAGTAAATCCACACTTCACTAAACTAATTCTATACTATATAAAATAGTATAAAAACTATATATACTATATAAATACTATTATTATATATAGTTACTATTACTATATATACTATTTATACTATATAAAAGTATAAATACTTCACTGAATACTATACAATACAGCACTAGTGGATTTACACTCAAAAAAAGTAAAATAAACTTATTAAAAGTAAATCCACTATCATTTTCACCATAATTGAACTCCAAAAAGTTATGAGAATAGTGATCTCCGGTATCAACCAAAAATGGGCTAAGGTGTTGTAGATTAACAACAAAGTAAACCATTTGAACATCCATAACATTATCGAATCTCCCTCCATCAAACTGTCTTCCATCGTACAATGATAATTTTTCATGATAGCCCATTCTAGCAGGTAACTAATGCTCCGCAAGGGTCCAATTGACCCTCAAACCCCAAAACTTGACCAACTGGATTCTGGAAGAATTTGAAATAGTCCTCAACCATCCTCTCGTGCATTAGGAATCTTCATGCAAGATTTCAAGTTAATCGGTCAGTATTTCAGACGTGATGATGCGTCATTCGTGAATTTCCTATTCCGTACGTGTATACGCCCTACGTAAGTCGCCCTATACCGTAATTCTTCCCTTTATTATATTATAGATGAAAAATCTGGTGTGGCGCACTCACACAACTTTCCTTGCCTTCATTAAAATTGATCATCTGAGTGTTCTTATCTAAGTAGTAGTGTTCACGCGCATCTCAAGTCTACTATTCAAAGATCTTAGCCAGCTGGTGACAGGACAATAACGCTGGAGACACACGAGGTCTGCCATCTCTTCATAGTGGTGATTTAATAGAATCAACAGTTGCCAACAGTTTGCAATTGAATAATCAAATTTTCTCGTATTTCGAGCTTATTTCCGATGTTGTGTGAAAATGTTACTGAACATTAATTGTATCGATTTTCATGCTCAATCTATTCCACTTGAAATTTTTTGTTCAAATTGTATCTGGAGCCTGATAATTGGGAATCAATCTGCATTGATGGGGCGGAGCTCCTGAAATTTTTACAGATATGGGACTTGTGGCAGTTAATAGAGATTATCAACGACTATTTTAGGTATAAATTTGATCAAAATCGTTGGAGACGATTTTTGAGAAAATAGCAAAAAACCCTGTTTTTCACCTCATTTTCGCCATTTTAGCCGCCATCTTGAATTACATTTTATCGAAATTGTTCGTGTTAATTGGGAGATGAGATTTCATGTACACAGACACACATACACTCATACACACATACACATACAGACCAATACCCAAAAACCACTTTTCTGGACTCAGGGGACCTTGAAACGTATAGAAATTTGGAAATTTGGGTACCTTATTTTTTTCGGAAAGGTATACTCTCTCTACCTATGGTAATAGGGGGCAAGGAAAGTAAAAAATGATACGAGTATAATAGTATAGATACAAGTATAATATGGTAGACATAAGTATCATATTATAATGATTCTTTTTTCGAGAAAACAACGAGAATCTGATATTTTAATCAGCTAGAACGAAATCCATGTAATTTCTGTATTGAAAAAAGAGCGCAGGAACATTCCACTGTAGTTACACTTCCAAACACAAATCTTGAACACCTCACAAAACAGAGTCTACAAGTAGAAGCATTGTAGACCAATGTTTCAAACACATAGAGTGGGCACAATACAAAATTTCGTCGACTCGTAACTTATGTCTAGCAACATAAACATCATAACTACTGTCTACCGTTTCGACTACTGGTGCATGTTTACTTAACGCTTTTCTCTTTTTATCTCCTTCATTCTCTCTCTCCTTTCTCCTAAAACAATCGATTACCTGTGCTAAGCCCACGCGACATTAGCTACCGTTAGGGACTTTGGCAAAGTATGGGCGTGCCTGGACATAAGTAGTTGAGATCGATCAGTGAAACGCCCAATTGTCAATTCAACTTGTTGAAGCCTACTTACATTTCTACAGCGGCTGAGGCAATCCATCAATCTAGCTTTCGAAAATTGAATTATTATTCAATGTCTTTTTGAATGGCATTCAGACAGTAGGAGATTATACACGTAACGGTATTATACGGCTTAATGTTATGGTCTACTTCCGGAGCTGTACTTTATTACATTCTGGAACAAGAATGAATGATTTTTGAGTTTTGAGGGAGCATATGAAAGCAGAGAATTCGTCAATTGAAATTATCATTATCATTCCGATATTGTAATTTTTTATCCAATGGATGAATAATGATAATAAATCGTGGGTAAAACAAAACTTTTACAATTGAGAACTGAGTTGGCTGAATAACCAATTTTGGCAAAATTAATTATTCATTATTGTGTAAAAATTATTAAGACTCGACAAATATTCACCATCTTGCTATCCACCTATCTATGTAAATAAGCTATCTACCTTCTAGTTTTATTAACTTTTCAGTCATTAATTATAACTGGCTGTTTCTGCAGCCAATTATTTGTTCTCTTTCTATTATATCAACATTTACTCATATCATTTTTTTAATCTGTATTTTTCTCAAATTTAGTTCAATATGAAATTAATTTCCATAATTTAGTTTATCGATTTTAAAATCAGCGAATTACGCCAGGCCCTCACAAACACAGGCTAAAGCCTACATGTGAGTCTATTACAACGTAAGGGTGTCTATAAATGTACTGTAATTGTAATGTATTATTTGTAAATTGTGAGAATAAATTGATTTGATTATATTTTTTCATGTACACTTATATTTTGTTTATCAAGTAGTTGGATTATTGATTAAATTTAACATCCATAGATTATCATCATCAATAGAATTGTTTTATTTGTACTGCTGTTATTAAATTGAAAAATGTATTTCTTATTTTTAGAACTCGTGGCTGGTGCTCAAGGCTTCATCATCCAGTCACGCCAAAAACTATTGAATGAAAAAGACTAAGAAATTGTCAAAAAACCACTGATTTATTGATAAATAGAAAGACCGGTTTCGGTTATTACACCATTGTCAATCTCTGATAAATCAGAGTTTATATCAGATTTCTGTATCAGATTTATCAGAGATTGACAATGGTGTAATAACCGAAACCGGTCTTTCTATTTATCAATAAATCAGTGGTTTTTTGACAATTTCTTAGTCTTTTTCATTCAATATGAATAATTACCACAATATCAACTTCTCAACTACACAAAAAACCAAAAACTATTGTATTTTTAATTATTATTTTTATTTGTAAAAATAATTCTTGTATTTGGCAATAAATGAATTGAGAATTTGAAGAGTAAATCACAGTAGTTCCTAGTGAATTCTGATCTGTCGTGATGAAAGATAAAATGAAAGTGATACAGTAGAATTTCAATTTTAAGTTTTCAATTTTGAATCAATATGAATGCAATAGTTTGCACCAACATTTTTGAGCTACTGAATGATTCACCCTCCCGTTTCACAGATTCAGCTTACTCATAACATGATTGAGACATTGTTTTGTGGACAATTTATGTAGTTTACATAGTTTAAAATTTCTAGTTTACATTTGTACCAATATTTTTGAGCTACTGAATAATCCACCCTCCAGTTTTACAGATTCAGCTTACTCATAACATGATTGAGACATTGTTCCGTGTACAATTTATGTAGTTTACATACATAAGTGGAAAATTTTTTTTGTCACCTTTTGCTATCAGAGAAAACGACTAGCAGTCAGATATTTTCCAATAAATGAATTAGTCACTCATTGTGACAACGAGATCTTTCGGCAGGTCCGCCATCTTCGACAACCAAGAAGATGGCGGACCTGCCGAAAGATCTTGTTGTCACAGTGAGTGATTAATTCATTTATTGGAAAATATCTGACTGCTAGTCGTTTTTCCTAATAGCAAACAGTGATTTAATAATACAGATCGTGATGGAAATAGTTATGTGTGCAACTCATGCGCAAAGTGACAGTTTGCTGCACCGAAAGAAACGTTTACGCCCGAGCCGTAGGCGAGGCGGAATGGCTTCTTGAGTGCAGCAGAGGAACTTTGCGCATGTATTTCACATTATGTTTTTCCTACAGGTACCATTGAATATGAAAAGTGTATTATGGGTAAAATTGCCTGAAATGCATCAAATGTATTTTCTGGTAATTTATTATTGATAAAAACCTTAATCCTAAAATCCTAAAGTCCTCGTTGTCCTTGGTTATAATATATAATGAATAATAATTAGCGCGTTGTGCTTGGTTGCACCTCTGCTCACTATAGCAGCCACAGCAGTCACTGTTACCAACTTCATTTTGATTTTGCTGCACTGTGTCTCATATACCTACTAAGTATTTTGCGTTGCCATTTTGCAAATTGGAGTGCGAAAAATTTTTCCCGCACTAGAGCGGAAAAGTGATTCTTTGCGTTCTGTAATCAGTGCAGCAATGGCCACTTTTCAACGTAACTGTAGGAAAACAATATTGAACATTTTTTTTTGTATGTAAAATTACCTGTTTGAGTATTTACATACGTTAATTTTACTTATTGTGTAGCTGGTAGAATTACAGAGAGATGGACCCAATAAAATATTGATCCTCCATTTATTTACAAACTAGCAGGTAAGCCATGACACCATACGTCTATTTCAAAACTTGACAGACTGAAAACTGACGTAATGAAATCTTGAAGAATTGATAACAGGCCTACAACAATCCTGAGTTTAAGAATCTAAATGCACAATTTCAAGTTAATCAGTACAGTAGTTCAGACGTGATGCGTCAAATATAAATCTTCAAATTCCATAATATTATTTAAGCCTTTGTCATGATACTTGATGAATAATCTTATGTATGTTTGATCTCATGGTGTTGAGAATCCATATTCCACAAGAATCTGAAGCCCTGAATAACATTCTTGATTTCCTACTTCTTGTCATTTTTCTATTTCAGTCTTTCCAAGATTCTAGAATGATTACATTTTTCATTTTAACTCTACGCCATTTTTCAATTCAGTCCACGTTTTCACGTATTCAAGCAGAAACTCTATAGTAGAGTGAGCTACCTAAGAACCTAACTGATAATTTACATGAGTGGCTAGAGTCTTGCCATTTTTTGACGTTTGAAAGGCTCCCGTAGTTTTGGCTGAGGATTTCTCATGTAGGATCAGAAATTAGTGAAATCAAACACGTATAACCAAAAGAACTCCATCTATCCTATTAAAAAAGCATCATAAATTCTTTCTCAGACCTTGGCTTCACCACCGCCCACAGTGTTATTATTCGCAACTAAAGACCTAAAACTGAAAAATATGACCCGGATAGGAGAGAATATGGTAATATACGAGCAAAGACATTACGACATAGACTATATCAGCAACATGTATAGAATTTGCAACGGAATTATGAGATTCGGATTTGGTAAAATTCAACATGAAATGATATGACCAAATGAAGTTTATTCATTTCATTATTAACTGGGGAGAAAACGATAGATGGTTTTTAAAGATTTATATTAAACACTTATGCTGACCTAATAAACTCCATTTTTCCATTATCAATTATTGGGTTGAGTGTTTTTGAAGGTTAATAATTTTCGAAAATATTGATTATGAGTTGCTCGTCTGAATTTCTTTTGATTTCATGTAGTTTGAGCTACTGGATCTCATGATTTATTTTACAATACCGAATTAGAATATATATCATCTCATAAATCTACAAGAACTTGATGGAGTTTCGGTCATTACAGGATAAAATGACACGTGGAACAAAAAAAAAACTAATGTTAAGATGGATTTTGAATTTGTCCAATAAATAATGTCTGTAATTTATAATCTGTAACTACCTTTCAAAATAAGGGTGATTCTATTAACTGAACATCCATTCGTAGCATAATATTCGTTACCTATAAACTCAGAGAGAAGTTTACTAATAAACAAGGTTTATAATTTGAGCCTAGTTATAAAATCACACTTATAACGGAGATTGGAGATCACTGAACATTCTTTTTCCTACAGTTACGTTGAAAAGTGGCCATTGCTGCACTGATTACAGAACGCAAAGAATCACTTTTCCGCTCTAGTGCGGGAAAAATTTTCTGCACTCCAGATTTTCAACATGACAACGCAAAATACTTAGTAGGTTATATGGAGCAACAGTGCAGCAAAATCAAAATGAAGTTGGTAACAGTGACTGCTGTGGTGCTATAGTGAGCAGAGGTGCAACGAAGCACAACACGCTAATTATTATTCATTATATATTATAACCAAGGACAACGAGGACTTTAGGATTTTAGGATTAAGGTTATATCAATAATAAAATTACACAGAAAAACATTTGATGCATTTCAGGCAATTTTACCCATAATTACCCACTTTTCATATTCAATGGTAACTGTAGGAAAAATTAATGTGAAATACGTGCGCAAAGTTCCTCTGCTGCACTCACAAAAAACCATTCCGCCCTCGCCTACGGCTCGGGCGTAAACGTTTCTTTCGGTGCAGCAAACTGTCACTTTGCGCACTAGTTGCACAAATAACTATTCTGCTACAGGCAAAAAATAGCATTCATTTCACAAAAAACTTATTGTCATGTGGAATTTACTCAAAGCTGTCACCAATCCTCATGAGTAATACACACGCTTCCAGTTCAATAAAAATGCTGACACTTCACACTATACTTTAGTGAGGTACATGTTATTATGGCAGTGTTTGATTAGCAATGGTATTGCAATCCTTGTCTATCATTGGACAAAGCAGATAGCGCTATCCATTCTAGCTTTGTTCTATTGCCAGATCGTCTTTTAACAATGTAGAATTGATAATTGATTGATAAAATACTTCATCTTAATTATGAAAATCCATTAGGAAATTATTGAGAAATATAATTTCTTGCTTAATAAAATATAACTGATTATTTCAAACAAGAATGGACAGTTAATATTACATCATAAACCTTCATCAGCTACCGTCAATAGAAGGTATTGACAAGACAGAGGATCGGCAACGTTGTTCTCCATATTTTCCCACTGCCATCATAACGTGGACCTCGTATAGAACCGAATGCATTCTGGAATCCGATAGCAAGTAACTGAACTCGCAATTTCTAACAGCCGATAATTTACGAGCAAAAACGTACCCGATTTGCACAATTTCAACTAGAATTGCACTTAATTTCAAACAGATCCAGTAGTTTACAGCTTTACACTGTTGAGGCAGCAGTAAAGTTTTAGCAGAAAATTGAGTAGCGGAATTATTCTCTCAAAGAAGGTGTCAGGAAAGTTGTTTGTACCTCAGGTTATGGCGCAAAATGATAATTTGTTACAAGGCTTCTTCTCTCTCACTCACTCTCTCTCTCTCTCTCTCTCTCTCTCTCTCTATCACACACTCTCACTGTTGTACTCTTTCTCTCTCGCATTCTATCTTGTTATTCTCTGGCTTGAGCAATGACAAGCCAGTAATAAATAGAAATAAAAAGTGGAAACTCAGTTGGAGCACAAATAACACTTCAACTTGTGACGGCAACTTGTTGCAAGAACGCCGTAAAACCGCCAGATATGCGAGGGAGCTGCAACTAGAGATAGTTAACTGAACTAGTTCAGTAACTGACTTTAGTTAGGCTAGTTATAGTGAATGATAGTTATAGTTCTATCCTAGTGAGAATCATTGTCTGAAATCGACTGAGGAACATCATCATCTTTTGTGGTTCAAGGCTTAGACATAGTCAGTGCCTGTTGCACAAAAGCCGGTTGGATTTCAATCGTGAGTAATTCCACGAGAACTAACCACGAGAGAAGTCGTCTTATCAAAAAGGCTTTCTCTGATTGACTCTCGTGAAATCAATCACGTTTGAAATTTAAGTGGCTTTTGTGCAACCGGGCTTTAGAGTCTTGTATCTCTAAAGAGATGAATGGATCCAAAAAGCTAGGTACCATTCTGAATTATAAGTAGTGGCTTGTAGTAATATTGTAGATGATATTATGAATTGGATTGAATGGAATTTGAAGTAGAAATAGGAGAAAAAGAGAATACAATATATTTTTATTTATTCCATTGACAATCACAAATCATTAGAGTTCAATAATATGATTGGGAAAAGACAACAGACATAGCCCAAAAACTGTCTTTCTTCCAAATTTTGATAGATCACAAATTTATTCAAAACAGCATACAATTCAACAGCATACTATTCCACAAGCACACAGTTAAATTAAAAATACGGGAAGGAGCAATGGGAACAGGAAATTCAGCAATATCCCATAGGAACAGAAAGATCCATGAATAGAGAAGGAATAGGATTATGAAAAAGAACTCGGGTCACTCCTCTGTTTCGGATGGACACGTTAAATCGTCGGTCTCGGCATCTTGAAAAGCAGTCGTTAGGGCATGTTGGAGACCCTGAAATTGATTAGTTGCGACCTGAAAACACTAACTCCAGACTTGAGCCAGCCAGGTCATGCGATATTATTATTACGGAATTAGATGAAGGAATTGGATGAAGGAATTGAATGAAGGAATTGGATGAATGAATTGGATGAAGGAATTGAATGAAGGAATTGGATGAAGGAATTGGATAAAGGAATTGGATAAATGAATTGGATGAGGAATTGGATGGAGGAATTGGATGAAGGAATAGGATGAATGAATTGGATAGAGGAGTTGGATACAGTAGGTGGATAAATGAATTGGATAAATGAATATTGGGTGAATGAATTGGATGAAGGAATTAGATGGAAGGATTGGATTAATGAATTGGATGAGGGAAATGGATTAATGTATTTGATAAACGAATTGGATGAGGGAATGGAATAAAGAAATTGGATGAAGGAATTGGATGAATGAATTGGACGAAGGAATTGGATGAATGAATTGGACGAAAGAATGAGATGAAGGAAATGGATGAATGAATTGGTTGAAGGAATTGGATGAATGAATTGGATGAAGGAATGAGATGAGGAAATTGGATGAATAAATTATATGAATGAATTGGATGAAGGAATTAGATGGAGGAATTGAATGAAGGAGTAGGATGAATGAATTGGATAGAGGAGTTGGATACAGTAGATGGATAAATGAATTGGATAAATGAATATTGGGTGAATGAATTGGATGAAGGAATTAGATGGAAGGATTGGATTAATTAATTGGATGAGGGAAATGGATGAATGTAATTGATAAACGAATTGAATGAAATAAAGAAATTGGATGAAGGAATTGGATGAATGAATTGGACGAACGAATGAGATGAAGGAATTGGATGAAGGAATTGGATGAATGAATTGGATGAAGGAATTGGATAAAGGAATTGAATGAATGAATTGGTTGGAGGAATTGAATGAAGGAATAGGATGGATGAATTGGATAGAGGAGTTGGATACAGTGGATGGATAAATGAATGAGATAAAGAAATTGGATGAAGGATTGGATGAATGAATTGGATGAAGGAATTGGATGAAGGGATTGAATGAATGAATTGGTTGGAGGAATTGAATGAATGAATATTATGAAGGAATTGGATGAAGGAATTAGATGAAAGAAATGGTTGGAGGAATTGAAAGAAGGAATTGGATGAATAAATTGGATGAAGGAATTGGATGTAGGAATTGGATAAAGGAATTGGATGAATAAAATGGATGAATGAATTGGATGAAGGAATTAGAATTGGAGAGAGGAGAAAGGAATGCATAACAACAGAGGAGTGCAAGTATACACGACTTTTTAATGCCTCGTTACATGTCTACTTGAAAATAAATAGGCATACCAATAGGCATATCTCCAATACCAATATGCTATTACTATGGTGTCAGAGCTTATAGATTATATCTTGTGATTCTAATAAACCTGTAATGAAGCGGCAGCAAGCAGTGTCTTGGGAATAGGCTAGTTCTGAAGTTTATGGGCGCTTCATAAAATATCTCAAGATTCTCAAGTAGCCCTCCATTGTAATTGATATTTTCATAGTAGAGCTCCTCAACTCTAGTAAAGAGCTTGTAAACTAGTTGGCTCATTGGCTGTAGCATGTAGAGAATGTGATATGTGGATCATATTGGTTAGGCTCTCCGAGTTCAAGGATTTAAGAAAAATGGTCGCATTGTAATTTCAAAAATAATAGATTCAATAAACTAAATTAACGGTATTCACAATGTTGAATTTGGACGAGCTATTCCATAACTCCTGACGAACTGCAGGTGATACTCCCTTTTTGAACGGTCTACACTACAGTCTAATTTCTTCGAATATCAGTTATTAAAAACTAGTATTCACTGTGTTTATTATTTTTTATTTGTTTGTTCTGTGTACATTATTTGTTTTATTTATTTATTGGATATAACAAACAATACAATAGTCGGAAAAGGAAGAAGGCTATTGCCCAAAACTTCTTCAATCTCCTAATTTTGTCTTAAATTGTTCAAATATTATGTAGGTTATGCCCATTTCAATTTCTTCATTAAATCATCAATCTGACACTACAAATCAAAATAAATCAAACAATTTTAAGTATAGATTAATAATAAATCTTTCGTAAAAACATGAAAAAACTACAAATTACTGCTAGAATAATTCTGGTAATTTTGTATTTAACTGTTGTATTACTCAAAGGAAGAAAAAAGTTCATTTTCCTACAGTTACGTTGAAAAGTAGCCATTGCTGCACTGATTACAGAACGCAAAGAATCACTTTTCCGCTATAGTGCGGGAAAAATTTTTCTGCACTCCAGATTTGCAACATGGCAACGCAAAATACTTGTAGGTTATATGGAGCAACAGTGCAGCAAAATCAAAATGAAGTTGGTAACAGTGACGGGGCTGATAGTGAGCAGAGGTGCAACGAAGCACAACGCGCACCTTATTCATTATATATTCTAACCAAGGACAACATTTTTATTCAATTTGACAATAAATTAAGGTTTTTATCAATAATAAAATTACACAGGAAAACATTTGATGCATTTCAGGCAATTTTACCCATAATACCACTTTTCATATTCAATGGTAACTGTAGGAAAAACTTAATGTGAAATATGTGCGCAAAGTTCCTCTGCTGCACTCAAGAAACAATTCCGCCCGAGCCGTAGGCTCGGGCGTAAACGTTTCTTTCGGTGCAGCAAACTGTCACTTTGCGCACTACTTGCACAAATAACTATTTCAATTCACAATAGTATTTCAAGTCACAAGGACGGGAAGGGCCCTTTTGCAGGGCAAGAATGATTTTTCTAGTCCAGGCGTTAGCCGAGACTGGAATTTCATTCAAGCCCTGCAAAAGATACGTCCAGAAAAGGTACGTCCAAGTAAACGTACACCATTTTTTGTCATTTATTCTAAATAAGAATAATATTGGGGAATAGGAAACATTAGACCTACCTGCTTGTGCTGGAGTTACTGTACATGCATTCTATAAACATAACCTAGTTTACAAATTCCGAATCAGGAATTTCTTGATTGTAGTTGACAGAAATTCCATCTGGAGCGCTAGAAGGCTTTTTTTACCAGTTTCACTGTTGGTATTTCGGAACTATAGAGGGATCCACGTTATAATGGCAGTGGATGAAGATAGAAGAATAGCGATGCCGATTCTCTACATTAATTAACTTCATTTCTACATTGTCAAAAACATAATTGGCATGGTTGTGGACCTACAAAAAGATAGTTCCACCGGCTTTGTCGAATGATAGACAAGGATAGCAAAACCACAGTTGATCAAATACTGTCTTTATAACGTGGACCTCACTATAGGAAACATACTCGACTGTCAAAAAAATTTTGTCATAGTCATACAATTTCAGCTGTTTTACATCCATGAAATCAAGCCGGTAAACAGCTGATTGTAGAACAAGTATACAATATGATTCTTATTACAGCATACTATACTGTAGTAAATTCAATTCAATTCAATTTATTCATTCTTTGCACATTTTACATAGTTTAAATACACAAAAATACAAAATAAATAAAGAGTAAAAAAGAATGTGTAGCTCGCAAGACTTTCGTCTGTTCGCGAGCATGAGTAAGAGAATAATAAAGATTGAGAAACGTAGAAAAGAAAAATATTTATAGAATAGAATATAATAAATGACTGAGAATATATCCACAACAGGCAAGATAAACGTAGATTACCTATAAGTTGCGTACAGATATACGCGCCGCGAACATGAGCAATTCACTTTTAATCAGCTGTATTAAAGCTTTTAAAGTATTGCATTAAATCTTTTAATCAGCTGACTAATCTGTATTTTTACAGGAACGGTAAGATACACTTAGACCATTTATAGTAGACACGGCCAATTGTATATTCATAGTCTACTAAAATCGTGAGCCAACATCTCTACTGCCAAATTCGCCCACGTGACGTCACACCGTTTGTTGTGTAATGTTTGTGGTGTTTAACTTACATTGTTTTGGAACAATGCTTGTTGTTAGCTTGGTTGTGACGTCAATATGGGCGATTTTTAGTGTATGTTGGCTTCAGAGGCTAGACTTCCCAGCGTGTCTACTCTATAATTGGCCTAAGAAGATACAGATATAAAAAGCTTGGCATCAGCTGATTAAGAGTG
>NW_024091603.1:0-18078 GCF_014356525.2 Nilaparvata lugens
CAAGATAAACGTAGATTACCTATAAGTTGCGTACAGATATACGCGCCGCGAACATGAGCAATTCACTTTTAATCAGCTGTATTAAAGCTTTTAAAGTATTGCATTAAATCTTTTAATCAGCTGACTAATCTGTATTTTTACAGGAACGGTAAGATACACTTAGACCATTTATAGTAGACACGGCCAATTGTATATTCATAGTCTACTAAAATCGTGAGCCAACATCTCTACTGCCAAATTCGCCCACGTGACGTCACACCGTTTGTTGTGTAATGTTTGTGGTGTTTAACTTACATTGTTTTGGAACAATGCTTGTTGTTAGCTTGGTTGTGACGTCAATATGGGCGATTTTTAGTGTATGTTGGCTTCAGAGGCTAGACTTCCCAGCGTGTCTACTCTATAATTGGCCTAAGAAGATACAGATATAAAAAGCTTGGCATCAGCTGATTGAAAGTGAATTGCTCATGTTCGCGGCGCGTAAATCTGTACGCACCTTAAGATGTAAAAGTTTTAGTATATTCAAGACACAATACAAACCATCTCTCGATATCTCCACAGAGTACAAAGCACTTCTTCCTTCTTTGTGATATTTCATTGAGACAATATCGAATTGTTTTGATATTTGCAGACCAACTTCGAAATCGATTTTTTGTCGGAGAACGTGTACCCTCGTGCAGTGATATTAATTCTTCCTTGAGATTGTTTTTAACAATGAATTATCTTGATAATTCGATTGTATGTTTAGAGATGTTGTGGTATTCCGCCATAATTGAAATAATACGATGTTGACACCTGGTTCTGTAATTTAAATTAATTCTTGAACAAATATATCGTGGTATTGACAACATCATGTCTTATTCTTTGAATTATTTTGAATTTGAATATCAATTCATTTATTTTGATTTTCCTGCAGACTTTGAATATCGACTCAATTATTTTGATTTCTGTGCAGACGACTTCAAAATCGACTTCCTGTCGGACGACGTAGATCCTCGTGCGGTGACAGCTGGTGTTTGGGTCCGAGGGAGAGAGAATCAAGTGCCACTCACTCTAGGGGCCAACGGGGGGAGGGGCACCTTCACTGCCATGCATGTGCATGCATCAGGTGGGTTCACACTTCTCAACCAAATATTCATTTATTCCATCATTCATTTATTGCATGATAAAACAAATACAAATGTGGATTGACAGCCAAATATTGGTGAAAAATCAATCTTAGTCATCACATAATTGAAACGAAAAAATTAAAATTTAAAATTGAAACATTCTATAGGAGAACCAATCAGAGGTTGAGAGGAGCCTTTACTATAGTGACACTCACGTTACAGTGTAATGTCGGTGGTAATGATATAGTGAGGTCCACGTTATAATGGCAGTGTTTGACTAGCAAGGCTATTGCTATCCTTGTCTATCATCAACAAACCGGATCGCGCTATCTCTTTCTCGCTTTGCTCTGTTGCCAGATTGTCTCTCAACAATGTAGAATTAATAATATATTTTATCTTAATTATGAATAATTGAAAATATATTTTCTTGCTTGATATAATAGAACTGATTATTTTAAACTAGAATTGCAGTTATAATTACATCAATAAACCTGTATCAGCTACCGTCTATAGAAGGCATCGACAAGACAGAGGATCGGCAACGTTTACAGCTTGATCCACTGTCATCATAACGTGGACCTCACTATAGAACTGAAAGGGCACCAAAGGACTCGCATAACGATGGAGCTATCTGCTCCCCTCATGGCAGACAAGCAGACTTCATAACGTGTTCGTATGACTTCATAACGTGAATCTCGTTATATATTTGAACAGATCATAGTGTTAGAGTGTTTAAATGTTCTCTTTCCCTCTATTATATTATTATTATCATTTATTTTACAAAGGCGACTTTCTAGAAGTATTTTAAGCCTAGGTGATGATGATGGGATGAATGATAATACAATGAAGGTAGAGTTATGAATGAATAGAAATTATAGGTTATGTTATCCACTTGAATTGATTTGAGTCCACTTTTCAGTGCAGAAAATAAGTAAACTAGAAATTTTGAGGTGTAAGTGCACGTCCAGTGTCAACATACCTATTATCAGATTTTTGGTTGGGATCGATTTAGTATGTTATTTTGAGCACAAAATACACAAAATTAAACGGCGCTCACTATTGTTTTTTTTAAAAATAGTTCAAAGTAGCACAATTTTCCATGCATTTAACCTATGAGTAGCAGCCATTTGATTATGAAATCATCAAATTATGATATCCTAATCTGAGTTTTCTAACCCAAAGCTTTTCCTAACCTAAACTTACTAACATAACGATTTTCCTAACCTAAAGCTTTTCCTAACCTACAGCTTTTCCTAACCTTAGCTACTTATGGTTGCTACGTATAGGTTAAATGCATGTAAAGTTCTGCTATTTGAACTTAGTTATTTTAAAAACAATAGTGAGCGCCGTTTAATTTTTGTGATTTGGTGCTCAAAATAAAAATACTAATCGATCCCAACCAAAGATTGATGACAAGTAGCCTATGTTGGCACTGGACGTGCACTTTAGCAATTTTGAATTTGATTTGATTAAAAAACAAATATAACAGAATGATCACATTCACTAAACTCTCAGAACTTGAAAATATTGAGTTATGGAGAAAATTTTGACCAGAAATAAAACACGACTAATTCACAGGAGCACAGCTGTTGATAGAATATCAACGTTTCATGTTTCAGCCTCCAGCTGAATTCATAAATTCTGGCCCCTGTTTCATAAAACTTAGAAGTCCTGTATAGAGGAACAGCTGATTTTATCGGCTATATTGAGCATGTAATTGGAATGGTGATTCTCCTGTATCACGTGACTCATAAGTTTTATGAAACAGAGCCCAGGTCTATTCTCGAACAAAATATACATAGGTAAATCTTGTTCCCTAATTTTTGATGGATGAATTTGATTTAATAGTTAATTTGTGTGTTTCGCTTGCAGTTGAGTGTGTACAATGAGGAGGAGATGGTGAAAGGGTCACCCATCCACATCCGTGCCATGCCTGAGCTTTCCACATCACCTACACCGGAATGGAGCCGTGTGCTGTCGGGTCCATTGTCGAAGTTTTGGTTAGCAGCATTTCCAGTTTTCAAAACTCAGTTCATTCTTAGATAGTTATACCATAGAGAAACAATAGCGTAAGTAGATATCCCATGGTATAGGGAGTTTATGTCGCAACTTTTACTGTTATCTCAAGCCGATTACTGTCGATTATTGTCAATTTTTACTGTTTGTTTGGGGATACTGTATGAACGGACAAATTTGAGAGACTACCAGCGTCACACAGCTGCATAGGAGAGAACTACGTGAACTATCGGCTTGGGATAACAGTAAAAGTTGCGACATAAACGCCCTATATCATGCGATATCTACTTATGATATCGTTTCTCTATGATTATACCTACATGAGCCCTGGGGTTTCTGATTAATTATTAAAGTTATATTTCAAAGTTTTTTCTTCAATAATAATGCCTACATGAGCCCTCAGGTGCCCATTTGATTGATTGAAATTATTTTGATGAAAAAGACTTAGAAATTGTCAAAAACCACAGATTTCTAAAAATCACCCAGATATTACAGATTTTTAAATCTGTGGCTTCTTGACAATTTCTTAGTCTTTTCCATTCAATATGAATAATTACCACAATATCAACTTCTCAACTACACAAAAAGTGATTGAAATTTAACAGTGTAATTTCCTCATATTCCAGTATCAGAGCACTACCCCCGTGAACAAAGCCGTAGTGCGTTCGTGTGACGTCAGCACAGGTAGAGCTCCTAGACCAATAGAAACTATAGCTGATATATCAGTTAAAATCAACGAATTTTTATTAGGAGCCCTACATGTGCTGATGTCACATGAATGCACTACGGCTTTGTTTACGGAGGTAGTGCTCTGATACTGGAATATGCGGAAATTACACTGTTAAATTCCAATCACTTTTTGTGTAGTTGAGAAGTTGATATGGTGGTAATTATTCATATTGAAAGCAAAAGACTAAGAAATTGTCAGAAAACCACAGATTTAGAAATCTGTGGTTATCTGTGATATCTGTATGATTCTCAGAAATCTGTGGTTTTTGACAATTTCTTAGTCTCTTTCATTCAAAAAATTTCAATCAATTAATTGGGAACCTAAGGGCTCATGTAGGCATTATTATTGAAGAAAAAACTTTGAAATTTTAACTTCAATTGATTAATCAGACACCCCAAGGCTCAGATCAGTCAATGATTCATCGAAAATATGATTCCCTTGAGATCTTATGAGACAATTCACACTCATCCGGGCAATCCAGTATGAATAGTTTCATTAGAGATATACTCTCATTGATCATTGTACCAGACATGTCCCATTAGAACTACCGGGATAATTTCATTGGAACCACCGGAATGATCCAATTAGAACTACCGGATGACATTAGAACTACTTATGGGAATAATACCATAGAGAAACAATAGCGTAAGTAGATATCCCATGGTATAGGGCGTTTATGTCGCAACTTTTACTGTTATCTCAAGCTGATTACTGTCGATTATTTTTAGCTTTTTACTGTTTTGACCACAAACCACTCTTGGTCTCTGACAGCACCATATCACGCATGCGTTAGTAACGGTTTTTTCCCGTTCCATTCAGTCAGTTCTTCGAATGTAACGTTCTTTGTGATGATGGTTACCGAGCACCGTAACTGGAGCCATCATTCCATTTTGATTTGATGATATTATTATCCAATAATGATTTATCATTAAATTCGATATAATAATCAATATATTATCATTATTTCATGCAATAAAAGGAAGAGTACTTTTCATAATAATTATAATTAATAAATATTTACGGTTGTTATTCAACTAATGTTGAACTAAGTCAGCATATTGTCATCTCAAAGTAAAATCCCAACCCCCTAACCTATATTTTCACCTCTGAAATATCAAAAACCATAATTCTATCTGCACCCTAGCCCTTTCTAGCATATTGTACTTTTAAAGCAAAAACCTAACCTGTCTATCCTAACCCCCTAACCTATCTTCTCACCTGTGAAATATCAAAAACCATAATTCTACCTGTACCCTAGCCCTTTCTAGCATATTGAAATTTCAAAGCAAAAACCTAGCCTAGCCTCATGAAACATTATTGATATAACTTGAAAAAACCTAACCCCTAACCCTCTCACATCAATACTTTGGATTTCAAAGCGAATCCTAACTCCCTAACCTATTCTTTCATCTTTGAACAACAAAAACATAACTCTACCTGGACCCTATCCCCTTCTAGCATATTTCAATTTCAAAGCAAAAACCTAACCTATCCTTATGAGACTTTTTAAATAAACCTAAAAAACCTAACCCTCAACCCTATTTTGTCAATTAGTTGAATTTCTACATGATGTGGCAACCTTGCAATGCGTGAAAGAGATAGTGACATCTGCTTTGTTGAATGATACACAAGGATAGCAACACCATTGCAAATCACACATTGCCATTATAATGTGGACCTCACTATATATACTCAAAGAATACTTTTGAATAACTATGTGGTAGCTGTGACCGTTGCTGGCCGTTATTACTCTGTATCTGAGACAAAGAGAAGCTGCTTTTTGACCGGGTCATAGTGTATGAACGGCACAATATGAGAGACTACACGTCATAAAGCTTCACAGAAAGAACTACGTGGACTATCGCTTGAGATAACAGTGAAAATTGCGACATAAATGCCCATTACATGGGATATCTACTTATGCTATTGTTTCTCTATGATAATACTCTCTTGGTCATTATAGCAACACTTTCACTGATTGAATGAAAAGGACTAAGAAATTGTCAAAAACCACAGATTATTGATACTTAGTAATAAGTTTTAGAAATAAAGTTTCTAAGTATCAATAAATCTGTGGTTTTTGACAATTTCTAGTCCTTTTCATTCAATATGAATAATTATACCACATAATTACCATCACAAGTGGAAACATGCGAACACTGAGTCATGAATACAGAAGTATGGGCAATTTTTTATTTGATTAAATTCATGTTTTGAAGAATTCATTGTAACGAATGATAAATTGATAGGAGCTTATAAATATGTTCTAATTCAAATGAAATAACTTCTGAAAAAAATAATGATGGATAAATACCAATTATTGTTGACCAAGAACTCAGTACATCCACATTCATTCAACTAATTCTGTATTGATAAAATTATAATCATTTTTTTCTATTGATAATTCATCAACTGATCATCAATAACTGAAAAAAGTCCTTCATTTCCATGAATTTAATAATAGAATTATATAAATCAAAGTGTAGGTCATATCTAAATTCACAAAGAGTTCGATTCTTGTTGGCAAGAAAGATGTTATTCAACGCAGAAATCATTGTATTTTACTAAAAGATAGGATAAAAATGAATAGTCTCTTTCAGGGGGGTTTTGACAACCCACAAAACTCATTTTTCATTTGAAGAAATATCGAAAAGGTGCAAAGGTGTAAGGACCTTATCAACAATATCAACTACACAAAAAGTGAAAAACTTTCACTGATTGGAAATGCTGCTGATTGGAAACTTTTCACTGACACCTTTGGAAATCCTGCTCCATTGAAGGGTAAATGAGTATTTGAACTTGTATTCTGATGATGCCTTAATGAATCGGATATACTTTTAATGGTAGTTGTGGATAGTCATCCCAGAGTGAGAGGTATCAAAACCTCTGTAATATTTCTCTCCTTTTTGGTGTCAGGTGAACTCAAACGGAGCACGCAGCGGCCTCATCGAAGTGATAGCTTCATCTCCAACTGGCCGGCAACTGGACTGCCCCGTGCACGAGCAGGATGGTGTGTACTCGGCCACTTTCCAACCAGACGAGCCAGGGGAGTGGAGTATAGCTGTCAGGCATAGTGGAGAGCTCATACAGGGTGGACCGTTCACATGTTTTGTCTTCGATCCTAATGGTGTCAAGGTATGTGAGAAAACATGATAAAGTGGTCTTGATTTTAAACGTCTATTCCAGCTACTATTTATCCATTTATTTTCCAGCTACTGGGCAAAGAAACCCCATCTATAGTGAGGTCCACATGTTTGGTTTCCAATGATAATTGTTTTCACAAAATTCGAATTCTTTGTTTTGTAGAATGGCCTACCAACTCTGGCAGACAACCTTTATGTTATGTCAAGTTTTTGTCTCATGTTTTTTATTTAGCACAATCATTATCTTAATTATATAATTTTTAATGTTTATTTTGTAACATGATTGTAGTCTTATTATTTTTATTTATATTGAATAAAGGCATTTCTATCTATCATCTATCTATCTATATAGTGAGGTCCTCGTTATAATGGCAGTGTTTAATTAGCAATGGTATTGCTATTCTTGTCTATCATTCAACAAAGCGGATAGCGCTATCTCTTCCTCGCTTTGCACTGTTGCAAGATCGTCTTTCAATAATGTAGAATTAATAATTAATTAACAAAATATTTCATCCTAAGTGAAAAAATTCATTGTGAAATTATTGAGAAATATAACTTCATGCTTAATAAAATATAATTGATTATATTGAACGAGAATGAACAGTTAATATTACATCAATAAACCTGTATCAGCTACCATCTATAGAGGTCTTTGACAAGACAGAGGATCGGCAACGTTGTTCTCCTATTTTTCTCCGCTGCCATTATAACATGGACCTCACTATCGTACTATTACCTACATAAGACAGAGATATTTTCAATTGTTTTGGTTGTAGTCTAGAAGCTGTGTTTCCACGTGAATATTCAAAACGTATCCACTTTCTGAAGCTCTTTATAGTTCTCTTTATTTCTGAGCTCTTTATATTTTTCTTTATTTCTGAAGCTCTTTATATTTCTCTTTATTTCTGAAGCTCTTCATATTTCTCTTTATTTCTGAAGCTCTTTATATTTCTCTTTATTTCTGAAGCTCTTTATATTTCTCTTTATTTCTGAAGCTCATTATATTTCTCTTTATTTCTGAAGCTCTTTATATTTCTCTTTATTTCTGAAGCTCTTCATATTTCTCTTATTTCTGAAGCTCTTTATTTCTCTTTATTTCTGAAGCTCTTTATATTTCTCTTTATTTCTGAAGTTCTTCATATTCATATTGATTTCTGAAGTATTTAGGAGAGAAATTCATTTCTCATTCTCATCTAAAAGTAAGTGATATTCAAATATGCACACAGAGAAACACAGTTTTGTATAAACAAAAAAGTCTTTAGTCATAAAAAACAACAAAAAGCTCAACAAATTTTTATAAAAATTATCTTGGTCCAATACAACTACTTGCAAGTATTGTGAATTAATAGATAATATCGGGGCATCGAGCTTCGCTCGTTATTTATTTATTAACTTTTGATAAACCGAACACAATTCTTTGAAATGATTGGGGAAGGACTAACAGGCACAGCCCAAAACTGTTTCCTCCCCGAATTTTGATTTATACACTATAAATATTCCAGAAAGTAGGTTATGTTCCACACGCTTCAATCCAGGTTCAATTTTCTGTTCAAACATTTGAAAACAAAAAAAATATAATTTAGATTATTACAAACCAAACTGAATAAAAAAAACCTCACTAATCACTTGAAAGTGACAAATAATGATCAACTTTGAAAATTATGATATACTCTAGTTTAGGAGGATTATCATGACGTCATGTCAACAAATCATATTATGTTGATCAAGTCGATTAAATTGTCTAGCTAGATAAAATTTCTCGCTGATTGATTATGATTACACAGCTGGAAATAATCCTGTCTCTCTCCTACACAGGCACACGTTTTTTTTTATCGAGAGATGACGAAATTATCATCTGTTTTCCAAGGATGAATTATCCTTTCAATGTCATTCAGCGTGCTTTCCTAAGGATGAGACCTAGTTCAATCGAATTTTTATGTCATAAACCTACTATGTTCCAAATTTCATGAAAATCGTTTAAGCCGTTTCGAGATCGTGTTTGAACATCAAATAACCAGATATAGAAATAACGAGATATAAAAATACAGAGATTGCTCGCTTAGTATAATAGGATAAGATTGAGATGAAATGTAAGAAATGTTGTCAGTTCCACATAATTCATTTGAGCCAAACTCAAAGTTTTCATTGCACATAGGGCATCATCATCATTATAGTGGTCAGTGGATCATTTTCTATCAGTAGTTTTTCTGGTTAGACTGACAAGAAAATACCAATTTCGAGTCAAAAACCAGTAACATTATTCCAACCATCATAGAAAATACAATTTTTAAGTCTAATCATGGAAAATACCACTGAATTTGATGCCCCTAGTGCAATGAAACATAAATTTCGCTCAAATAATTCATGTGAAACCAGATACTAACAAGTAATAAGGTAGTATTTAACAACATCTCCTCCATTTCACATCAATGTGGAGAAATTTCCAGAACATCTCTGTTCATGGTGTAAATGTTAGATATTGAATAAATAATACTCTTCATATCAACCATCTTTATTTTGATACATTCAAGACTAAACTGTTATTAACGTCCTGGTAGCTAGTGTATTGAATCATATGATAATAATAATAATCATCTGTAACAGTAAATATATGTTTTTCAATTTATTTTTCAGCTGCTGGGCATAGAAACCCCAGCCATACCAGAGAGTATCTTCAACTTCGACATAGATGCTCGAGGCACTGGGGGTTTGGGTCAAATAGTAGTGGACATAGTACAAGACAGGCACTCTCTCCCTCATACCATTGAAAGGATAGGAGATGCCCTCTACCATGTCTCACTACACACACACAGACCCGGAAAATACAGGATTTACGTGTATTTCAACGGCAATCCTGTCAAAGGTACGTACAATCATATAGTGAGGTCCACGTTATAATGGCAGTATTTGATTAACATTGGTGTTGCTAACCTTGTCTATCATTCGACAAAGCAGATAGCGGTATACTTTTCCAGCTATTTATTTCTACATTGATAGATACAGTAAAATTCTCAACTATGAATGATTGGGGGAGGAACAACAGGCTTAAAGCCCAAAACGTACGATTCGACAATTGAGACAAGTTGAAAACCAAATTAAATGGAAATATTTCACTAAACCATCACTGAGAACTGGAAAATACAGCTACGCACCTTTGCCAAATCGTGAGTTGATATGAAGAAATATTATGATCTACAGTGCAGAAACTTGGACGCTGAGAAGGAGAATAAGAGGAGGCTTGAGGCATTGGAAATGTGTGATAGGAGAAGGATGGAGGGGATCAGTTGGAGGGATAAAGTTACAAACGAGGTGGTGTTGAGGAGGGTTGGGGAAAGAAGGAGTCTGCTGGATGTGATAAAGGGAAGAAAGAGGAGGATGCTGGGACATTGGATGAGACGCAATGGTTGTTGGGGATGCCATGGAGGAGACCATTCAGGGAAGAAGAGGAAGAGGGAGAAGAAGATACAAAAGGTGGACGACATCAAGGGGGGGATGAGCTACTATGCAACGAAGCGACTGGCAGAGAATAGAGGAGAGTGGAGAGCTGCTGCCATATAGAAGGACCTGCTTACGAGCAGAAAACTACAGACAGACAGTATCAACATAATCAACTTTCTCCAATCTTTTTCTAGAATTATATTTATTGTGATCTCTTATCTTTCTATAGGAGCGTTAATGACACCAGAAAAATTGAAGACCTCCAGTTATTATGTACTGAAAATATGATAATTGCAGTCCATACAATATGACAATTATTACACTTTGCAATTCATCTAGTAAATAATACCATAGAAAAACAATAGCAAAAAACAATAGAACAATTAGCCTATGCCATTGTTTTCCTATGGTAATGCCATAGAGAGAGAAATATAAGCAACATGAAGCTATTGCATGAGAAACATTTAGTACCTTCCAACAAAATGGGGTTATAGAATGAAGTAATAGCATCAGCCAATGAGAGCCTGTTGTGGGCGCGGCCTTGTTCTAAGCAAGGAGAGTTTACTCCCACCTGATTGGTTGACAGAGTGAGACGTAGTAGATCGCTCTGCTGAATTTGAAATTCATCATCTGATGAAAAGTCAAATGTGTGTGTTCATGACGCATAAGTCTGTATGCACATTAATTGTAGATAACACTGTATAATCTCAATGTCAGACAATATAAAATTATTATTAATCTCAAATTCTAATGCTATTCTCCAAAGGTTTTTAGTTCTATACGTATAAAATGTTAATTCTCCTTTCAATCTTTTGATTATTGTTCTTAATTTCATAGGAAGCCCATTCCCGTTGAGAGTGGTACGAGGGAACAAATCAAAGCAGAACGTCTGAGTGAAAAATACAGCAGTGATCGCCATACTGAACGTGTCATATCTAGTGAGTTAACAAGAGTTGTATTGAATTATTTATACAATACAATTATTGATTGATACAATAAGTACATCATCAAAATGATAGGGAGAGAGAACATGAGGTAACCTTGTGCTATTCCTCTCCCAAATTTAGATAAGGTTACTAGTCTACATGTAGTCCGAACTAGGTTGAGTCTTGTAGTTGTTCACTTTACAAAATTCTCAGTCATTAATAAATAATAATAAACAAATAAATGTTTATTCCCCCAAAATACTAAAACTACAACATCAATTACACAAAATATTAGATAGATTACAATTACATACAATAGTTAGTTACAAAAAATTATTATAATGTGTCCTCTACTTTTACAGTAGACCTCTACAGTTTTTTCTGTGTGGAATTTTTTTTTCCTGTCATTAATTATTAAAATAATTGAAGGTCAATTATTATTCACATTAAAATCATTATTTATCTTATGAATTTTGAAATAAAACTGAGGATTATGCCCACATCAGCTTCTTGCTTAAGCATGGTTAATGGTAAGAGTTAGGGTGATTTGATGAGATGATCAAGCGTCCATGCCTACAGCAGGATTCGAACCCATGACGAGGTAGCGCTAGAAGACTGAAGGGTGAAAGGCTTAAAGCTGGATTTGCACATAACAGTATTTTGATACAGAACTTAGTATTGATGCAAAACTTATTGATACAGAGCACATCTAATATACAACTCATTTGATACAAAACGTTTGATACGGAGCTTAACATTTGATACAAATCTGATACTCATCTGATACAGAGCACATTATTTGATATAGAACTCAACTCATTTGATACAAAACTCATTTGATACGGAACTCATTTTATACAATACTCATTTGATACAGAGTACATTTGACATACAACTCATTTGAAACTAAACTCAACTCATCTGATACGAAACTCAACATTTGATACAAAACTCATTTGATACGGAACTCATTTTATACAAAACTCATTTGATACAGAGCACATCTGATACTGATATACTATCCATTTGATACAGAACTCAACTCATTTGATACGGACCTCATTTTATACAAACGCATTTGATACAGAGTACATTTGACATACAACTCAATTGAAACTAAACTCAACTCATCTGATACGGAACTCAGCATCTGATACAAAACTCATTTGATACGGAACCCAGTATTCAGTATTCACTTTTCATTCAGTGACAGTGAAAAGTAAACATATATTCTTATTTATTTCTAATAGGTATCATTCATAACTCCTCTTATATGATAATGAAGTTTAAGAAACAATTTGTAAGTTTTATAGAGTGGATATTGATGTTTTGGAACTCTTACATAATTGAAGAGACTTGAAAATCATTTGGAAATACAGTGGATTTTTTAAAAATTTCTCAAGTCTCTTCAAACAATTTGTGGTTACGAAATTATTATCCTATTCCAATATCTATTTATTGAATAGAGCAAACAATACAACAGTCGGAAAAGAAAAAACAGGCTATTGCCCAAAAACTTCTTCTATTTCCTGATTTTGTCACAAATTGGCCAATATTATGTAGGTTATGTTCACTTCAATTTCAACACCAAATCATCAATCTGAAAATATAAATCAGAATAAAACAAAGAATTTCAAATTTAGATAGATATTGGATGAAATCCATTTACATTTTTACAAAAACTGATTCAAACACTTTCTCTGACCCAAATTTTCCTCTTCACTACAAAAATTTCAAAATTTCCAGACAACTACCACAACTCAGTGACTCGAGTCACCTCGCCTCTGCTGGATCGAGTCAGTTCGCCAGTGAACTTGACTCGAGTCAGCTCTCCAGTCAACTTGACTCGAGTCACCTCGCCGTTGCTCGACCGAGTCAACTCACCAGTCAACCTGACTCGAGTCAACTCGTCGAGTCCGCTCGGTTCGCCTCTCCGCTCGCCGACCTATCGTCACTCTCCAGTGAACGGGCATTACAGGGGTACCTCACCCCTACATTCCCCAGCTCGCCTTGGGGTTTCACAACCCCAACACTAGTATCGATACGTCGTCTAATGTTAGAGGTAAGTGGGGATGGAATGGTTCGGAATACACCTGATACTATAGGGGCTCTCCTTTAATTATCCTGCTTGCTAAAAGACGTTTATTTTCTGATAAGCAGTTGTACCATAAATGAATCTTTAAAAAAATCACGCAGTATTAGCATATTCATGTCGTGAATAAGTTGATAACTATAGTGAGGTCCACGTTATAATGGCAGTGGAGAAAGATAGGAGAAAAACGTTGCGGTTCCTCTGTCTGTCAATGCATTCTAAATACGGTAGCTGATACAGGATTATTGATGGAATAAATATTAGCGGTTCATTCTCGTTTAAAATAATCAATTATATTTTATAAAGCAAAAAATTATATTTTTCAATAATTACATAATTAAGATGAGATATTTTGTCAATTAATTATTAATTCTGCATTGTTAAAAGACGATCTGGCAACAGAGCAAAGCGAGAAAGAGATAGCACTATTCACTTTGTTGAATGATAGACAAGGATAGCAATACCATTGCTAATCAAACACTGCCATTATAACGTGGACCTCACTATAGTAAATTAATCGGAATATATATATTATCATAGAGGTAAGACAGTATAAGGCTGGTCAAACATCGATTAGTCAAGATAAGACTAGTCACGTTTAGTCACAATACTTCACATTATTGCTTATGGAGTCATGTCTAATGCAATGACTAATCAGTGTGTTGCGTCATAAGCAGGAATGTGAAGTATTGTGACTAAACGTGACTAGTCTTGTCTTGACTAATCGGTGTGTAACCAGCCTAAAGGTGCGTACAGATATACGCGCCGCGAACATGAGCAATTCACTTTTAATCAGCTGACTATATCTGTATTTTTACAGAAACGGTATAAGATACAGATATAAAAGCTTGGCATCAGCTGATTAAAAGTGAATTGCTCATGTTCGCGGCGCGTAAATCTGTACGCACCTTTAGAAGATATCCCATGGTATATGTTGTTCATTTTTCAAATTTGTGAAAAAATGCATGATTTATCTACTCATTCAGCATGTTAACGTCTTATATTTGTCATGATTAATAAGTCATAAGTATGTTTTGTATTTTTATCCCTATTACTTTGATTGCAGTGAGTACTAATTATCATAAAACCCGTACAGATTGAAGATTTAGCATGCAATCATTTGATTTGTGTAATAAATAACTATCATGAATAAGTCATTATGCATTGACATTAATTCTTATTAGTTTATCGAAATGAATAGACTCTAGGTGATGGAATATGATAACGATTGAACAAGTGATTTTTGATATGAATAACGTCTTGTATAAATTCAGAATAACATCATTTTTCATTATGTATGGAGGTATTTAATTAAGTGCATTACCTGATATGTCTCATGACAATCCAATAGAGGTTCAATTCAACTAATTTTGATTCATTCTAATTGAAAGGTACTAATTTATTCAAAATCTGTGTTATAAATCCTAAAACCATTTGTACAGTGTTCTCTAATGTCTAACCTGCTAATGAATTAATCTTGCAGTGTCGACAATGTTGTCGAATCTCAGTCAAAGGCGAGATTCGTGGGATGCACTTGTTAAAACACAAACAACTGTCAACGAAATCGGTGAGTATTATCAGGAAAGCAAAGGATTGGAAACACGTTTCAAAATGCACCAAACAGCACAGAATACTATATGTATCCCACAATGAGTTGAAGTAGTGAATGGATCAAGCATTTCCTGAATAAATAAGAAAACGAGCAATTTCACTGAGAAACATGAAGCTCAATTTAAGGTATTAAACGTGAGCCACTTGGGGAGATATCATGTGCATTTAATATCTAATGAGCGTTGTTTCAAATTTCCACAAACTCTGAAACAATTTGCAATGCACCTTTCCATATTCGAGAGTGAAAAAATTATGTGAACTCGCTTTAATTTGTTGTAATTGAAGCATGATAGATGGATTGTTACCTGGATGAGAGAGTTGTAACTTGTAAAAAAATATACAGGATGGGTGTTATTGTAAAGGTGCGTACAGATATACGCACCGCGAACATGAGCAATTCACTTTCAATCAGCTGACTATATCTGTATTTTTACAGAAACGGTAAGATATAGATATAAAAAGCTTGGCATCAGCTGATTAAAAGTGAATTGCTCATGTTCGCGGCGCGTATATCTGTACGCACCTTATGGTGCATACATACAGCATATATACAGCCTATGGCTAGGCCTATCATACTGGAGCTTACTGGTTTACATAGTCTGAAATATGTTTTTGATATCGCATGAAATTCAATTTAATCTCACCGCACTTCAAACAAAAAAATGGAAAACTTCAATTAAGCTAGGAATCAATAATCACTCTTTAGAAAAACATAATTACCTTCTTAATGATTAACATTACAAACAGAATCACAAATAACGCTGTTCACTTGACATCATTCATAATTTTGTAAATTAAATTCATATTTTCTAATAGTACCGTAGATTTATAAGGTTTGTACAAGTTTACTTTAACTGTAATAAAAACAATAGCACGATCAACTAATACAACAGGATATTTATGTATTTAGAAGGCATGTACGTATTGTGTTTATAATCATCAATGACTCATGTAAAAACATTTTTGTAGATAATATTGTGATTGAGACATTCACATCTTGTGATTAGGTTTTTGAATTCTCATAAGTTTGCATCCTCTGAATAGTTATTGATAATCTATACAATAATATCATAACTAAAGCAGGATTCGCACATATTTAATCAGTGAGGTTGACCGGAACAGTGAGAATATAATTCCTATAAGTTCAAATGGACTATTCATACACGCTCGGCCGTGCTGAGTGAGAACAGACCAATCAGAATTCATGGAAATTATATCTTCACCGTGCCGTATATACTTCACTGACACTAATTAATGTGGAAATCAAGCTTTAGACGGACCTTGAGAACATAACCAAGAGCTTCTTTGCTTGGTTGACTCGTTGATAATATTTGTAATTTTTAATTTATTCCTTTTAGATGCAGAAGTGAGTGGAGATGCTCTCCATCTCATTCCAGTGCGTAGGTCTGCCTCTTTCTACATCAATTCTGACGCTCCGTTGAGTCAAGTTACTGTCACCGTTACATGTGAGTATCTCATTTAAATATTCTATTGTCAAATTTAAATTTAAATACTGCGTTCTGTGTCCCAAAGACTTTAATTGATTTCCTTTTACACGTCTAGTCTTCATTCATCGCTCAAAGATTAAATTTGTTAGATCATCTTGATCTACACAACTGAATTACTATTACATTCAACGATATCCTTAGTTAATAGTTAATAATGATGATATAGTTAATAGTTATATCTCAAGTCAATAGTTAATTCAATTCAGTTCAAGACAGTTGATTCATAAATCTACACAAGAAGTGATACATGAATATGCCACAAAAATATGTGAGGTTTGAAACTCTGCTTTCTCTATCTTTCAACTTCCTCCAAAATCTCGTAACCAGTGATTTACTGGTTGATTAACTAAGTGATTCGAACAAATAATTCCCATTCATAACATATGAAGTAGTAATATTGTATATTTTAGCAGTACACATGGAAACTAGTGTAATTTTGTAAGAATTGGCAATTGAAAAACTCTCTTCTCTGTTTTTCAGCTCCTTCCAAGATTTCGTTACCAGTGAAGTTGACAAAGACAGGCAAACAGATACTCGTCTACTTCACAGCCTCTGAGATCGGAGAGCATGTCATCGATATAAAGATCAATGATATGAGAGTTCATGGAGCTCCTTTCAGGTGAATTATCCATTATTTTATTCAAAATTATTCTATTTAATTCAGATAGTAGAAAAGTCGTATTGTTTACTAGCAGGTAACCCGTGCTTGCAAGGGTGTATTTTGAAACTTGACTAACTGAAATCTTGATGTAATGGAATCTTGGATAATTGAAAAAATGCCTATAACCATTCCCGGTTGATTAAGAATCTATAAGGGAAATTTCAAGTTAATCAGTCCAGTACTTCAGACATGAATATGCGTTCAAAATAATTTCCCTATCCCGTACGTGTGTAAGCCAGTTCTTTCCTTTATTATAGTATAGATTACATTCTCTTCAATAGAATGAAGAGCGAAAGATTTAATTTACAATGAATATGGTGACTTGAAAGACCCTTCAAGGACCCTTTTTAAAATTATTTAATCACGACATGGTTCGGCTATACGATGCCATTATCAAGGCATTATTTAATAATGACATCATATAGCCGAGACATGTTGTAATAAAATAATTTTTAAAAAGGTACTTAGTTTTATTACATACTAGCCATCAGGCTCACTTCGCTCGCCACATCCGTCCAGCCAGGGGGCTCCGCCCCCTGGACCCCCGCCTGAATCATCCAGTCGTATAAATTAGATTTGGAACCGTTTTTGGCTTATAAGCCTGTGGTACTTTTCTGTAAGTTGTGTAACTCTGAATGATTTGATAAATCCAAAAATGAGATCAAAGGGCTCGCTTCGCTCGCCTGCACTTTTCGTTTGAGCATGCTTTGACAGCTTATCTGACTTGAGCGTACTTTGACAGCTAAACCCTTGTACTGATTTTTTTCAAATATGTTTCCATCAATTATTGAAAAAGGGGAGAAAAGGCAGAATTCGGTGAAAACGCAGGAAAAGCTGAGACAAAACG
>NW_024091604.1:0-20302 GCF_014356525.2 Nilaparvata lugens
ATAGTTGACTTCCAGCATAGCAGAGAATGAAACAAGTTTCGCGAACAGGTCTGGCTGAACTTGAATAAGCCTCTTCTAACGCTATTATACCATTGATCTTGACCTTCCAAAGAAATTTTAAGTGATTTCACGTGAGCTGTGTAAACGTAGAACGGTTTGCTCAGATGGTGAAGTGAAAATCATACTTTAATCATTCATTTATTCATATTTAAAACACCGTATACAATTCAGGTAAAAAAACAGGCATTGGTCCAATACTGTTGTAAACCTTAATTTCAGATACACGCAGTTTGGAGGTTATGTAGAGATGATTACAGTACTCAATTCACACACAATTTTGAGTCCAAAAGAAAATTCATCTGCTAAAATTTCAAACTGTTGATTTCTTAACACGAATCCAAACAAAAAACTTGTGTCACAATTGCGAAACAATATTTAAAATTTCACTTAAAACCTTGACAGAATTTTTATAGTGGCTTTTTTAGTTAGTTCTTACAGGATAATATCATCGAACAATTTCTGTATGTATGTATTTATGTATGTCCAACGGACCTCGAAAACGACTCTAACGATTTTGATGAAATTTGCAATATAGAAGGTTGGCTCTTGATATAAAAATTCAATTGCACAGGGTCTCATTCCTGGGAAAACTCGCTGAAGACATGAAAAGGAGAAATCTATTCTTCCAGGAACAGCTGATGAAAGACTGCAATTTTCATCATCTGTTGTACCACTAATAAAAGTGAGATGTGATTGATTATTCCAGCGGTGTGGCCCAGCAAATACAATCTATTTAATTCAGCTGATCACGTGTAAAACTTGACAAGGAGAAGAAGAAGCTGAAGAAGGAGAAGAATGAGAAGAAGGAGAAGAAGGAGAAGAAGGAGAAAAAGGAGAAAAAGGAGAAGGAGAAGAAGAAAAAGAAGAAGGAGAAGAAGGAGAAGAAGTTGGAGAAGGAGAACATCAGAAGTCGTATTCCTCATTACATCTTCATCATCTATTCCTCCATTCTCTATCCATTCGCAATTGCGAAAATGAATGTAGAAAATCTGTATATGACAGTTGTTATTGGACAGTACATACCGGTAATTCTCAAGCAAATACTAAATTTTCAAGGATGATTTTATGATTTTTTCCTTTTAAATTTTCCATTCCTATGCCTATTAACTCCCGAGCGGAGCTCGGTCCACCGATATTTATGTATGAAATACCATCATCCTCAGTAATAGAATAATCAAAAACTCCTTAAGCAGTAGAATCTATTCATTTTTTTAATGATCTGCTAGTGATTGGATAAATTATTACAGTTTTCTGACATTGATGTATAACTGTGATAAATTATTCAACTTGAATAGCTTCTGAGCGATATTCCTAGAAACAACCATCAGAATGATGGAGAAGGGAAATTGGAAAATGGAAAAACTGGAAAGGGAAATCTGATAGCGAGTTTTTCACAGCAACAGACTGATCTTCCACAGATCGCATTACGAATTTGCTGCAGAGTGAATTTCTTCATTCAAAAAATCGATGAAAATGCTATATTTGAACTACTAGTAGTTCTGTGAACAGTAGACCTCACGCAATATTTTCATCCACAAGTACCTGATTGAAACTATAGACCTTATGGAAATACAGCAATAGACTGGCTTCTCCACACATCTGCGTAATCACTTGTCAGCTGATTTATGATGAATAATTCTATAGTCTAATTTTTACTCCAATATTGGCGTATGAAGGAGGCTCCTTTTTCCTTTTATATTGTCCTTGAAATGCAAAATTTCCAAAAAAAACCTTGTGTATACGTCGACGCGCAGTTAAAAAAGGAACATACCTGTCAAATTTCATGAAAATCTATTACCGCGTTCCGCCGTAAATGCGCAACATAAAAACATATAAACATTTAAACATTATGAGAAATGCCAAACCGTCCACTCGAATCTTAGACCTCACTTCGCTCGGTCAATGAAGAAGATTATAATTATGCTTAGCGACGCAGAAGAAAATTGACTAGACTAATAAGATTAACTAGAGTGAGATTAACTCTGTCAGTATTAGTTGAATGGGAAGCTTATGTATTATTTATAAGGAATGCTGACAGTTTAAATTTATTAAGTTAATATCACTATTAGTGTATGAGAGCCGTCCAGAATTCGGACCTATTCAGATAATATTGAAAGTTGGCACACAAGCATCTTAACTCCCTGGACCTTACCTACCTTCAAATGGATAACAATGAGTTAATACAAACTATTACAATGGTACTTTATCTACATTTCATAGACTGCATTCAAATAGGCCTATAATAATTCAGGAAAATGAAACATGTTTATATGCTAATAGCAATGAGCTTCTTCTGAAGGTGGACCATTTAATTATACAAATAACTCGACTGACTATTCAAGTAGGCAGGAAATTCAAGAACAGGTTTTATTAATAAGAAATCCAGCGGCTACAAAGCATGTGTGCTATCGCCAATCGGTGCTCATAATAATTATTCATCCAGTTGTGACGCAAATTGTGTCCAGCCGTTTATCTGGATTTTAGATTTAAGTTTTCAGCTCTAGCTTTCAGATTCATGAATCTACAAAAGTTCTAAATCTATTATTCTCAGGAAAATATGGTGTCGAAAGATTTGAATGCTAGTGGTATATAATGCTTATGTTTGTAGATAAAGGGGGTTCTGAGGTTTCGCTATGCTAACAAAATTTTAGGATGTTTATCCTGTCGTGAATTTATAAATATTTTTCTCTCTAATCGATAAATCTTTTGTATATTTAATCAATATAATATTATAAGTTCAATCAAAATATTATCAAGTAGCCTTATTAAAATATATAAATAATATGATCTATAATAAATCTTTAAATGCGTATAAAGAATTGGATCTATTATTTTTCATTACAGAAATCTCCATAATAATCGATTAATAAATAATCTATAATACATAATAATTTATTATAAATCCACCCATATAAAGAATTGATTATATTATTTTTCATTAGAGAAATCTCCATAATAATCTAGAAATGACTCTAATGTTGAAATGATAGAAAATATTACCGTAATGGTTTAAAAGTCATTCAACCATAATGAATCAAGACATGCAAAAATACTGTTATATCACTTCGGGCTCACTCTCAGGTAACTCAGGTTGTAGGTTCAGTTTTAACTACTAAATTACCGTAACTAGTAACTTGAAGTTGCATTGACATCGTCACGTTTGTTTTCAGAATCCCTGATTCTTCAATAACCATTAATAGGCTATACGTAAATTCGGCCAAGATTCAGTTAGAATTTCATAAGATCAGCTTCAAGTGCAAGAATATAATCTTCATTAAAGCAATATTCCACTAAAGGTGAATGATGATTGGAAACGCTTTTCCGAAGAGACCCCCGATCCCCTACTTTAAAAGGACGACTCATAAAAATGACTATAATTTCCCCACTATCTATTATCCGTTAAGCCCTAAATCCTTACAATCCTAAATCCTTCAATCGCATCATTTCAAAAGTTTGGTACCACCTCCAAGTAAGTATTGGCCTCTTTAACAACATAAAAATGACTATAATTTCCCCACTTCCTATTATCCGTTAAGCCCTAAATCATAGAGAAACAATAGCATAAGAAGATATCCCATGGTATAGGGCGTTTATGTCGCAACTTTTAATGTTATCTCAAGCCGATAGTCCACGTAGTTCTTTCCCGTGAAGCTGTGTGACGGTCGTAGTCTCTCATATTGTGCCGTTCATACACTCGGTATATGTGAAAACAGTAAAAATCAACAATAGTCGACAGTAATCGGCTTGAGATAACAGTAAAAGTTGCGACATAACGCCCTATACCATGGGATATCTACTTACGCTATTGTTCCTCTATGCCTAAATCCTTCAATCGCATCATTTCAAAAGTTTGGTAGACTACCACCTCCAAGTAAGTATATTGGCCTCTTTAACAACACTCTAGGAGAATCCTAGGACTGAGTTGCCTATTTATCAGTTTATCAAAAGATGCTTAGCAAATAGTTATGATTGCGGCTTAGGCCTATTCCATCATTATCGATGAAATATTATAAAGGTGCGCTAATAAATTGTGACTTGAGGTGTTTGACAAGATCAACAAACTTAGTAATGGACTTAATAAATGAAAAATAAAATAAACTCATGGTTTTTATGCTAGCTCCCTTCCATTTTATTTCTGCTAAAAATATAGCTCTAAGAATAGGAAATTTTTCTAAATAATAATAGATATTTGAATTAAACGGGAAACTATATGCTACATCTCTTTACCCAGTATTTGTTTCCAGTGTGACATAGCATATAAGATATAGAAGCACGTTAAATAATTTCACTCAGTAGGCTAACTGGATTAACAACTCCAATTATGCTAAATAACTTGTAGAATTCGTGCTGCTGTTACAGTAGCTCAACTAACGACTCTGAACTTGAAACGTTTAAGTTCCTTGTTTATCAAAAACATTGTTCCGGAACCAACTAGAACATCTTATCCTCTTGAGTAGCCTGTGCACCAAAAGCTTTGAATACTAAACCCCACTGGAAAATCGTCGATTTCGGAATAAAATTTAAACATTTAGTTCTTACAATAATCTCTTTGTGTATCTTGTAGATTATAAAGTCGCACTTTAAAATTGCTGAGATTCAAAATTGATACATTAAAACCCCAATAAAGATGTTTTTTTTGGAAAATGTCATTTTCAGGCGTAATTTGAAAAAAAATAATTCTCATAAAATAAGGTATTCTCTTAGTTCTTCAGCTGAACCTCTGAGTAAAGTTTGAAGCAAAATACAGAAAGCGCATGAAAATGAAATTGTGAATATGTTAAATATTCTATTAGATTGTGGATATGATTTGAAGGAATTAGCATAATCCTTTCATCTCGCTTTAACAAATCATTCTCTGATCTGGCTGATATGTTTAGGTACCGGTATGAAGATGAATCAATAAATGAATCATTCTAATTTCATATTTTTGTAGGTACTTTTTGATATCAGTCATTTTATATCCAATTAGGTTACAACTCAACATTCAATTTTATTTTTCAACAAGAACTCATTCAAGTAAATAATATATTATTTTACCGTATATGTGACTTGTAGAAAAAATATTTATGAAAGAATCATCCCTTCTTTGAAATTACTCCTCAAATTTAAACCCCTAAAATTTCGCAAGATTATAAACTATTTTTATTATTGGATGATTCAAAATTGTATATTATTTATCTACTGATATTATATATTATTTATATATATTTTTTGCTTGTATCTCATTTTCTATCTTATTTTTCTGCATTTTTCTAATATTGTATATTATTTATATATATTTCTTGCTGGTGTCTGTTTTTCTATGTTATTTTTATGTAAAATTGGTGTTGGAAGTACCGTTGGAAGTACCTATACCTATTTTGGAATACAGGTCACAGACTTATCTAACAAGATTACAACCTGGAAATTACCGTATTGAAAATCATACTTTCACAAATTATTGACGATTTATAAAATACATAACTCATTTAGAAGTATAGGAAGGCTCAATAACGTCAGTTATCAACAGTACGGTAGGTTATTTAGATGTGAAACAAACAAACAATAATTTGTCAAGGAATGCTTTCCTCGGATGGACTACGGTAGAGTGAAAAGTAAAATGGGATTTGTAGATGGGAAATAAAATGGGATTTGCAGACGCGTAAATACGGGATATACGGCACGGAATGCAAGCATTTCTTATAGAGGAATTGAAAGCGCAGGTCACTTCCTGAGTTAAAATGTATAACAAACAACGTACAAGAAACAAACAGCCTCCAAAACCACGTGTTTTAAAGTGGCTCCTATTAACGAGATATTTACGTTTATAATTGTTTTTCGGTTGTTCAATTAAATTGAAGTGGTAGAAATATTTCGCCTCAAACTTGAAAAGTGCTTCTCGGTCAAAACAGAGGAACAAACGGCTGAAATGTGGATGTGGAGTCAGATTCAAGGTGATTGGGCAGCCTTGCTGCACGAAAAAAGTAGACCCGTCTTGGGCATCAGCAATCAGCATCACACAACAAAACGTCGCACGTTGTCTGCTATCAGTGGTCTCTGCTGGTCTGCTATCTCCTGGGAAGCCGAACCTGAGCCACCGATAATCAGGAAGCGGATACATAGCAGTTATTCACAAATACCGTTTTAATAAGGTGTATTGTCGAAAACATTCCTGCTCAACACTAGATTGGGACACAAAAAACTAACATTTTTGTTGATTGAGCTATACCCTACTTCCCCAAACATTTGTATACTATAATAGCATAATAACTCAACAGTTGCATTCTGAGTGAATTCATTTCTGTTGAAGTGTTACCGTACTGGCTTAACACTCATAGATTTTTGGATGTTCGATTTTTGGCCGTCCTTATGAATCCTACTAGATTAAACGGAGCTTGACAACATATCTGTTTGAAATCATCTGTTCAATCTGATAGATTTCATAATGGCGGCAAAAAATCGATATATATGGTAACTGGCTTTAGGGCTTGGGCACACAGAGAGCGATCTGCGATCCCATAGGTCTATAGCTATATAGTTATAACTTCTTGAAAATTAAGGAAACCGGGCTACTTATTTTTATTAATAAAATAGAATTGTAGTATCCTCTTTTGAAAATAATAAATTGAGAATACAAATTATAACAACTAGTTTTCAGTTTTCACACCATCTTTAGATTAAATCTTATTGTAAAACATTTATAAAGATTACAGTATTAGAGATTTATTTTATAACCTGAAAATGGTGTGAACACTGAACTAGTAGTTATAATTTGTATTCTTAATTTATTATTTTCAAAAAGGGTACCTACTTTAATTATATTTTATGAATAGTTATATCTAATTTATATGGTGAAATACAATAGGCCTGCAATATTCAGGTTTCAGGCATTCAATATTATTATCAATAATCAATATTTTTCATGTGAGAGCATTCTGTGATGATTAATTGTTCATATTCTCCTAAAGAAGATTCACATACAATTTTTACTAGCATATCCTACACACATTTTATTCATCCACCTCTATCATCCAAGGTGAACAATGTCGAGTGGCAGGAAGCTGGAGGTGGATCTCAGGAACACAGTCAGGATCAAACAGTGGCGTATCCAGGGAGGGGATGATGTATCCCCCCGAAATTTGATCTAATTTTTTGTAGCCGGATCAGCAACTGATTAGCTTTTAATGTCATTTATTTTATAATGTATAAGCCAAAAAAGATAGATAGATAAATGACTTTTATTTACACTTTACAATAAAAGTGATGTAATAAAAGACATAAGGAATGAAGAATAGCATACAATGATATTTATGAGCTAGACGTGAATGGTCTAGTGCGTAGGACTAAGATGGCAGAAAACTACAAATATTACTTTAAGTAAATACATGTAGTTACCTTTCATCATCATTCTATTATATTATGAAGAAAGTCAATATAGCTTATATTTCTTCAGTTGGTTATAGCCTATAGTCTATTTAGTTTCATGCATGAGGTTTAACGACTGGAAATAAGTAGAATCGCACCAAATATTGTACGGTAAATTTTTCAAATTTTTTCGGGGGAGAGCCCCGGATCCCCTTTTAGTGGAGGGTATGGCCCCGGTGTCGCCTCCAAATTAAGGTGCCTTCTACGCCGATTTTATGAGCCCCCTCCCCCGAAATTACTTTCTGGATACTTGGAGAATCTATGAAAATGAAAACAACCGCCAATCATATAATAGTGCTCAGTGTTGAATAGGGTATACAGTTATTAAATGTTTATGCCATGTTGTAATTTTTTTATTTCCTTGTAACGAAACATAACTCTTGATGTATAGTATAGTACTCTTGATGATGGTAGTAGTTAGAAAGATTATTCTGAGCAAGGTCTGCTGGTATATGTGTAGGAGAAAATAATTCTTGCTAGCTTGTTTTAATGAGAATTGCAATCTGTAGCTAAGTGATGCATCAGGCGTATTTTATATTTTATTGCTAGTTAGCCAATGATGGACTAATGGAGTGAAAAGTGTTTTTCGGATAGAAAATGCTGGTTTAACTTAAACAAAACGAGCAAAATCATGTACTTCCGCGCATACAGCTTCTGACCACATAAAGGTGAGGTGAGCTGGTTTCTTGTCATTCTCTAATTATAACCACTGAACTCCAGTAATCCAAGCTGTTTTGTTTCCTTATAGCAACATTAAATATGTCCATATTAAATAGAATACTATCATACCAGCACGAGACATGCTATCAAACTATTACATTCCTGAAGAAGGAAAATGAGTATAAAAACCTCATATAAACTTGATATTCATAATACTCTGTACCGGTACCGGTATCTCATAATAAATTATAATATTAATTACAGTACCTATATATGCTTATAAAGATTGATTCTCACGCCGCTCAACTTATCACCACTTGATCAAATAAAAAGTACCTAATACAACTAAAATGAGGGAATAACTTTTTTTCATAATTCATCAGCACTTATCACCAGAGCTAAAAATATTTAATAAAATAGACCTCTTTAGAAATCATCTTATGAACTCTACGTGAATTTCCTCATAATTTGTATTCACTCTTATTTTTGAATAACTTTGAATGTTATCATATAATTAAATTAATTACATTCAATTTTAGTGTTTATTCTACAATTTTTCATAATTCATTGATGCTTTTATGTATCATTTTATTCATAATCATAACTCTAAATAGGAATTTAAAGTTAAAACTACCATTAATTTGAATTTTTCTGTGTTCTTTTAAACGCAATATTTAGGAAATAACTATAATTAAGTTATCATTTTTACATAACCTCTAGACTGTGTATTCCAAATTAAGGTTTAGAGCAGTTTTGGGCGAATGCCTGTTGTTTTTACCTGCATTGTATTTGTATATTATAAATAAACAATCTACTATTGCGTTTGGACTAGTACCAAGTTATATTTATACAAACAATTGAATAAGTTACAATACATCATATCAGTATACTGTAGGGTCATGTACATACCATAGGCTTTTTTTTGAAAAAAGATTCAATAAATTCACCTCTCTCAGCAGTATTGCTATGTGATTTAATTGCAACTATAACAAATAATTCACCCCAAAATAGTACCGTAGCCTAACTAGTCCATTAATAATATTTGATCTCTGACGATGCAAAAAAAATGGATACGGTACCTTTTTATTTTACAGAATTTTGTATAAAAGTAAAATGTCACGTGCATGTCGCTGGCCCGGCCACATTCGAATTTTCACCAACTAATGCTAGATACTAGATTTAGTACCTATTTTATACCTCCATAACAGAATTTCTCCCTCAAGATAACAGAGATATTGAATAAATAAACTGCGGGCCGGCCATCTCTGAATTTCACCAACAAACTATGCCAAGATTTCTACTAGGATATCCTTCTAAGGATATATATCCTCACAAGTGATCTTGAGACCAGCGAATCCTCATATGTCACCAGGCGGTGGACCTCTCTCTCCTCTCTCTCTCTCTCTCATTTTACTTTTGTCTCTTCTGTAGAGAGTTAGTGGGAAGAATACTTCGAATATTCTTTCCAAAGAATGGACATTGATTTGTCCAAAGCTCCGCCAATTTATGTAGATGCATAACAATATTATCTATAGATATTACCAATTGCTTTTTTCATATATATGTATTTCAATATTCATTTTCTTAGTCGATATTATGTAAATTCTTATAATTTTGCTGTATTGTAAGCTATTGTATATAAGGTAAAAGTCAGTATATATTGTAATCTACATAAGAAAGTACTCACTCAATCATCTCTCTCACTGTGTATTACACTGTCTCTCCCTCTGTATTATCCTGTCTCTCTCTCCGTATAACACTTTTTCTCTTTCAGTCTCAATCTCTCTCTATCTCTGTATCACTCTGTCTCTCTCTTTTAGTGACATACACTGACTCTTTCAGTATGACATACACTGAGAGTATTGTCACCAAACGGATTCCTGAACTTCTTTCACTTCTTTTTATCCTCATCCTCTTTCTTTCCTTTTCTACCGCTTCTCATCTTACACTGTTCCCTTCTATGGATTCATCTCCATATCAACCTTTCTTCCTCTTTGCTCCTTATTAATCTCCAGCTTTCTCCTTCTCTGTCTTGCTTGAATCTTGTTTCTGTATTGCTATACTCTATAGATTCTCATTCGAATCTCCATCTACAATTTAGTAGAAGATGAGTTGAATATGTATTACATTATTCTAATTAATAATGTATATATTTTAATATCTGAATATTGTAGTGTAGATGAATAAAATAAAGTGGATAAATAAATAATGATGTTATTCTTTGATTTGTATTGTATTAAATTTTATTCGATCAACCTCAAAATAGGTCCTGAAACGTTACTGTCCTGACTGAGTTCAAATGATTCTAGAATTACACTGTGCGAGCTTTAATAACATCTATGTCAAAATTTTCTATTCTATTTTGTTCTATACTGATCTGCTATATATTTTTCCTACAGTTACCTTGAAAAGTGGCCAATCCTGCACTGATTACATAACGCAAAGAATCACTTTTCCGCTCTAGTGCGGGAAAATTTTTTTCTGCACTCCAGATTTGCAACATGGCAACGCAAAATAGTTGGTGGGTTATATGGAGGGTTAGTGCACGAAAACAAAAATTGAGTTGGTAACAATGACTGTGGTATAGTGTTGTGGTGCACGTTATAATAATATTAAGGACACCGAGGACAACGACAGTCACCACATGAGTGCCGCTTCTATTCATTTACTACTACATTATCATTCAATTTTATTTATTAATAATAGAATTACACAGAGAAACATTTGATTGATTCCATGGAATTTCACCCATAATTACCCACTTTTCATATTCAATGGTAACTGTAGGAAAAATTTTAAATGTGGAATACGTGCGCCAAGTTCCTCTGCTGCACTCAAGAACCATTCCGCCCTCGCCTACGGCTCGGGTGTAAACGTTTCTTTCGGTGCAGCAAACTGTCACTTTGCGCACTAGTTGCACAAATAACTATTACCGTTGATTACAATCAATTCCATATAAGATTATGTTCTATAGCAATGTTATACTTCATATAGAATTGAGTTCTATAACACTCTGCAGTATCTCCTCTGTTGAGTTGGTTCAACCCAAGTGTTTGTAACAATAATCAACGTTTTGTCTCTCTCAATACTTACAAAATATTATTAAATATCACAGCGTTCAAACATTACAAGCTTTTAATCCCTTTACACTGTAAAACACCACCGAAATGACTCGACCCTAGCAGAAAATGAAAAGTACGGCAAAAATACCGCGTGAGGTTTGAAAGGTATCAGCAAAGCTATGAGCGTAGGAGGCTCAGCAGAAGAACGTAGAAACCAATTTCTAGTTGTATCGGAAAAGTAATATCGTTATTTAACTGATAAGTATATATATGTAGTGGATAAATACATATATATGCGGTGTGGCAGCCAAGGTTGAATCCGGGAATTGTGGCGGTCAAATTTTCTTCTCATCCTTCTTCTTCATCATCATCTTTTTATTTTTCTCTTCTTCTTCTTCTTCTTCTTCTTCTTCTTCTTCTTCTCCTTCTCCTTCTCCTTCTTCTCCGGAAATTGTAGCGGTCAAATCGAATCGAATTGTCAATTTTCCGGCTGGTTAGTCCTCTTTCAAAAACTAGTCCACTTCACTGAAAGAGGTAGCCTTACTTCTTTCTCATTGATCCTTGCTTCATATCGCTACCTTCCCTTTTCTTCTGCATTATTTCACCTTCCATTCCTCACATCATCTTTGATTTACCTTCTTCTGCATTGCTTTATATTCTAGATCTCACATCGTTCATTGGTTCGTCCTCTAGAACATTATTTCATCTTGAATCATCCTATTTTCTTGTCCTCTTCCTCACTTCACCTGCCTTTGAATAATACTACAATCGTTTCAGAATCATAATGTCGGAATTATATTTTTCACATCATCCTACAATCAGTTCACCTCATCTTGTGCAATACTTTATATCCTAGACTTATATCCTTATACTTTATGTCTCTAGACATGTCCTAACAGTTTCTACTCTTTCTTTTGTTCCATCTTCTTTTACGTTTTACATCATTATCTGATTTATCTTCATCTGCATTATTTCATAAACTCTCCTCACATTATTCTCTTATGGATCTATTTGTATATCTTTTCATCTTTTAACTCCTGACATTCAACTGTTCTTCCTCTACCTAAATTTGAAAAATTAAATTTGGCAAACCTAATTATTTCATGATACCTTACGTCAACCTATTGGTGTTTTTTCTTTCATTCTCATTTTGTGCTTTTTGTTAAATGAGCATTTTGTATGCATCAAAATTTCACCACAAGCTCGAAAAACTTCGGTCTCTTAAGCTAGTCTCTTCTTCCTATCTACAGTTCACTAGATTGATATCAATAATTCATGTATTGGTATTTCTTGTTAATGTGAATATTTTTTAACTATATTTTTTCTCATCTTCTTCTTTAGCTTTACTCATTCAATTGGTAGGCAGCTCTACATCGTTAGGCGGCTTTTTCTCATATTGTAGCATTTTTTTTAACTTGGTAATTTTATTTCCCATGTTCATTATTCATTTATTTGTAACATCATCATAATTTGTTTTTTTTTCTAACGTCCCAAACGGATCATCTTGGAACTCATAATATTTGTTTGATTATATCTGAAGTATTGGATATATTAAGTGTTTTTTTCCATCCAATGAATTTGAATTTGAATTTTTCAATGAATAAAGTGTTATTTAAACCATTTTTAACATAACTTACACATCTTTCAGAGCATGCATTAACTTCTGATTACAAAAAAATCGCTTGAAATAGCTAACATACCCTGAAAAAAAAATACAAAAGATCTTTACACTGGAAAATAAACCCAAAGGTTACTGAACCTGTTTGGGCAGATAAAAAAGTTGTTACAATAATTGAACAATACAAAACAAAAGAACAAGGAAAGAAGTTAAAAAACTGAAACGACAAAAGCAAAGAAAAAAAAAGAAAGAAAACTTCAGCATCAGTTGAACATTACAAAAAGGAAACTAATAACATTGCACAATAGATTACATAATAGTATTACAAGTTCAATAGATTTTTTATGCTTAACAGCCATTAGAAAAACATTATTGTTAGAGTAGATTATAACAATTTTGTACCTTTTAATTTTTGATTAGTGCAGTCATAATGTACCCTGCAGCTCTACTACACAATGTTGTCATAATACTTTGATACATCTTCGTGAATCAGGTGTTTGTGCAATAAACTACAGAAGGATGTCTTCTGCCTACATCCTCTTATATTAACAGGGAGCTTGTTAAAAAATGTTGGTGCCAGGTAAGAGAAGAATTTTTTAAAAATAGATAGGTTTGGTTTAGGGACTTGCACATCTAGCTGATTCCTCCCAACCCTGCGCGTATTAATCAACCGCATTTCTCCACTCCGATCGAAAAAAGCTTTAGTGTTTTATAGATATACAAGTTTCTGATTGGCATTTTTGAGTTCTTTGAAAGCCGGTGCAGAGTGATCATATCTACTTCTATAAGACATAATTCTTATGAATGATTCTGTAGGATAATTATTGGTTGTAAAGCTGCCTTATATGCTCCCCCCCAAACTTCCAGGCCATACTCAAAATTCGAGTTAATGAGAGCGAAGTAGATCCTTCTCATCAGTTCCGCATTACAAACAGTCCTAAGAAGATAAAATATCCTTACATACTTCAACAATTTTTTCTTGACATATCTTGTGTGTCATGCCAACTGATTCTATTATCCACCCACACACCCAGGTACTTTATGCTCTTGACCTGTTCAAGGTCCATGCAATCGCAGTCAGCAAGTAAGGAGCATTTGATGTTATGGTACTTGAGTGGGGAGGGAAATTGGACATCTTTTCTTAGTTTGAATATGATAAATTTTGTTTTAGGACTCATTACCATCATATCCGAGTGAACCACCATCTAAGTGCATTGACGTCGTTCTGCATGTCTTCTTGTAGTTCAGCTAATGAATTTGATTTATAAAGGAGTGCAGTGTCGTCAGCAAATGCAACCAAGTTTCCCTTGAAAGTACCATTACATAAGTTATTCACATAGATTAAAAAAAGTAAACCCGATAACACTGATCCCTGTGGTATTCCAATTTTCAATTCACTAAAATCACTGACTACACTGCTATTAACCTTAGTTTGCTGCAGTCTACCAGTGAGGTAGGATCTGAACCATTTGTGTGCAATGCCTCTTATTCCTGCTCGATACATATTATCTAATAAAATATCATGGTCAACCATATCATAGGCTTTCATGACGTCAACAAACAATGCAGCACATGACTTTCTTTCGTTGATACTATCATATACCCCTGACATCAGTTCATGATTGCTGAACCTGTATTAAGCCTGCTCTGAAAGCCATATTGGTTTTTGCTAAAGAAGTTGTGCTGTTCCAGGAAATTCGTGACCCGGCTCTTAACAATTTTCTCGAGTATTTTAGAAAATACTGACAACAACGAAATTGGTCTATAATTTGTAGCCTGCATTCTGTTATTTTTTTAAATAAGGGAATAACTACAGCTTTTTTAAACTCCGCAGGAAATTCACCCGTACTTAAACTTAGGTTAAATATAAATACTAGGACATCAATGATATAGTGTGCTATAGATTTTATTAGTGATGGTGTTATTGTCGTATCCTGGTGATTTATTATTTTGGAGTTCTGATATGTTGTTCAAGATCTCCACTTCGGTCGTCGTCGGGTAGAAAAAGATCGAATTAATTATTCTATTGCTTTGGAAATTTTTCTCATACTTCTTGAATGCATTATTTATTTGATTATTATCACACATAATTTGTTCTCTTAAACCATCAGCTATAGTGCAAAAGTGATCATTAAACATTCGTGCTACTTCATTATCACATGTTATTAGGGACCCTGCTTCATCGCTGAGTGTTATAGATTTATTAATCTTCTTCTCACCAGTCAAGTCTTTAATTGTTGCCCATTGTTTTTTGCTGTTAGTCATATTCTTTTCAAGTTCAGCAGAGTAATATGCCTGTTTTTTAAATCTTATTTTGTTTATTAAGTTATTTCTTTGTATGTAAATCACGCTTAAGATTAGTATTTTCTGGCTGTTGCCTATACAATTTATACAATCTATTCTTCTTATCAATTTCATGTTTTAGCTCTACATTCATCCATGGTTTTAAAAGTTTTTTATTATTTTTTTGTGTACTATAAGATTGATCAATACACATTTATTTTGTAAATAAATTTCTCTACAGCTTGTGAAACGGTAGGACATAAAAATATGTCACTCCAATCCACGTTTTCTATCAGTGCTATAATTTAGTTCTTCTACTCTTTTAGACTCATTTAATTTTTGATAGATTTCCCTTTCATTCATTTTTATGCAAAGGACAGTCATCCATGATCAGTTATAGATGTCTGAATAACTTTAGAACTATAACTTAGTCTACTATTAATTTTGTCTCTAACGAATGCGTGGTCAATGCAAGTTTTGGAAGTGTTAGTGACACGAGTGGGTTCGTTGATTAGGGATTTAAATCCGAGACTAGCCATGTTAATTAAATAAGAATCAGAGTTTCTATTTTGTTCTAGGATGTTGAGGTTCATGTCACCTTTAATAATTAAATTAGAGTTTTTGATAAGCTTTATCGAAGTGACCAGTTCTCTAGTAAACGCTTCTTCGGAAAAGTTATGGTATCTGTAGATAGCCAGTAAGTCGATTTTTGTGTGAGATAACGATAACACTAAGTGCTTGCAATCTGCTGTAATCATATTGCAATCATTAAGACCAACACAAGACAGCCTATCCGATACATACACTGCCACTCCTCCTGCTCTATTTGAATTATTACACTTAAAATGAACCTCATAATTAGTCAAATAATACTGGCTTATCTCATTTTCGTCAACCCATATCTCGGTTAAAATTATTATGTCTGGTATCCTTTCTAAAACTTCGAGTTGGAGGCTGAAAGCATCAAAATTAGCTCTAAGACTACGAATATTTTGTTGTACAATTACAATGTTGTTATGCTGAGTGTAATTAAATATATCGTTACTTAGTTCAGTCATTGTAAGTTACAAGATTTATTATACAATAGGTAGTTTGATAACAAAAAACAAGCCTATGAAGCGTCACGGTAATTGATTCACCTGAAAACTTAATTATTTTGCAAAACCTTTTCATATCGCTAATTGTAATAGTTATACTATTTGGGCAATACACTGGAAAGCGCCGTATGAACTCAATACTAATACATCTTGTGAAATTATACGTCATGGGAAGAATATGCTGACTACATAAACTACCATTATGAATAAAAAGTGATTGCAAAGTGATCAAAGCAACCGCAATATTAGCTTGGTATCTATATACAATATGAACCAGTTGATAACAATTTTCAATTATGTAGTTAAACGCGTTAAATAGAATTAAACAGAGGGAGAAAGAGATCTTCTTAGCTGAAAAAATATGCAAAAATAGAAAAAACAAGTCAGACCTAAATGAAAATTGACAAATTAATAATTTATTAACATTCTGTAAAGCCCTAACCAATTCCCTAACCAATTCAATGCTGCTTATATCGCTCATATAATTCATGAAAAATTCTCTAGCGATATTAAATAGAGTTGAATTAAACGCAAAATCTTCTAAGTTAATCATTCGAGGTGCTTTCAGTACTTTTATCAGCATTGATTATTGGCAATGGGCTTTGAGCTATCAAGTTTTCTAGTTGTTCGACTGACTTGAGTTCAATCACTGGGCTACCTTCCTTTTTTCTTATTAAAATTTTACAGTCTCTCACCCACAGGAATCGAAATCGATGCTCTTTATGTGCAGATCTGGCCAATGAGAAAAGTTTCCTCCTTGATGGTGATAGACATTCATTGATGTAGATCGGTTGATCCGTGTTACCGCCGATGTGTCTGCTTGAAAAGTCACGCTTAACTCTCCTCTTTTGAAGCAGCGCGTTTTTGTCGGTTCTCCTGACGAATTTGACGACAACTGGAGCCGGCCCCTCTGGTCCAGCACGACCTATTCGGTGACATGTGTCGATGGAATCCTCCGTGATCTGACAGCCGAGAGCACCAGATATGCTACAAACCATCGAGGTGAGGTTTTCGTTAGTTTGCTGAGGCAGGCCCCGTATCTCGACCATATTAACTCTGGAATACTGTTCCAAATCTTCTACACGCTCCTTCAATTGAATGTTCTCCTTTTCTAAACTCACGACTCTCCTAGTTAAAGTCTCGATAGTGTTAAGACAGGTTTCAAATTTCTCGTTACGAGTCTCCTGTTTTTCCTTCAGCTCCTTAATCTCCGCATGACACGCCTCCAGTGAATTTCCCAAATCAGTCTCTATTTTTCTGAGTAATGAGATTACATCGGATATTGACGACACTGAAACGACACTGATCCCCCGGCAGTCTCATCAAATGTCCAAAGAATTTTAATATTGTTTATTATAATTATGTTAATTAATCAATGAATAATTCTAATTGTACAAATTTGCCTTCTCGATACAAAAATAAACAGACGTGAATTACGCAGCACAGATATAACAACCCATTAAATCTCATCTACTTTTCTCCAAAATCAATGAAAATTCACTCAACAACACAACACAATAACAAAAGTATAATGATAGTAAACGTTTCCTGCTGACTCATCAACTACCCACTCCATAGACCACCATTCTTTCCCCAACTTCTTATTCTTCCCTACCTCATTCCCATTATGATATGATACGTAGAAGCCATGGGAATCTAACAGGGATGATATCTTGTGTAGTTGGTGAGGTCAAGTCGAATCCAATTGTCAATTTTCCGCGTGGTTTAGCTTTCGAATTGGCCACTGGCTCTGAATCAAACTGGACCACCACCACCCTTCCCTTAATCCACCCTCAATATCAATCCCCCTCTCTCTATTCCTTTCTTTCTCTCTTTCTCTCTTTCTCTCTCTCTCTCTCTATCTATCTCTCTCACTCCCTCTCTATCTATCCAATGTTCAGGTGGGAGGGGATACTACCCTCTCTTGTTCCCTTCAATGAAAGGGGGCTCCCCACCCTTATAGGCCCTCATCCAGCCAGCTCTTCAAGTTTGCGGGTTAATGGCTTTTCTTCTCTCGTCAATCGAATCTCTCTTTTGCTCCAATCAATTGATAACTGTTTTTTCATCTCCTGTCCACTCCTATCTTATTGTCTATCATGCACTCTTTTTCCCCTACTCTCTATCTCTCTCCATTAACTTCTCTCTGTGCATTTCTGTTTATCGTATTATTTGTTGCTTGTCTCTTATTTTATCTCCTGTCCACTCCTATCTTATTGTCTATCATACAATCTTTTTCTCCTACTCTCTATCCCATTCTCTATCCACCTCTCTCTGTGCATTTCTGTTTATCTTATCTGTTGCTGGTCCTGCATTTTCTCTCCTTTTATCTCCTGTTTACTCCTATCTTATTGTCTATCATACACTCTTTTTCTTCTACTCTCTATCTCTCACCATCCATTTTTCTCTGTGCATTTCTGTTTATCTTATTTGTCGCTAGTCCTGTATTGTTTCCTCCCTCAGATACCTTCTCAACCTTGAAACAATCTATATAACTTTTACGTAGGTTTTGAAGCAAAACTGTGTTTCGTCCAGTTGAATATGTATAATATGCTAAGTTGAATACAATAATAATTTATTCCACTGATATAATTTTATATAAGTCGATTAGGCTCTCTGGAAGCCCCCACCCATTTGTCTCTGAAGGGGCGTTAACATTAGTCAAGTTTACTTGAATTCAAGAGTTTATAATGTTTGAGTTGATTTGGCGATTTGAAAACTGAAGTCAAGTAAACTTGACCAATGTGAACACCCCTTTAGAGCAAGTTGCAGATGATTCTACCCAGTACTATCTTGAACACAGTTTGGAGTTGATGTCACTATAGCTGACGTACTATAAATATGAATGTGGAAGAAGAAATTCAATTTCAATATCAAAAATTGTTTAAATATCACGAAAATATTTATGGTATCAGTCTTTGAACACTAGATACCAAATAACTACCGATACTCTTGAGACCAGACCACATAAAGCGTTTCTTCAAGCATTTTTTAGGCGTTTTCGAGGCGACGACCCAATCAGCCTATCGGAGAGCTTCCTGCCCTGCCGACTCTAAAAACGCCGTCTGAAAACGCCTGAAAACCCGCTTAATATCGTCCGGCCCTTAGGGCACGACAATATAAGGCATTTTTTCAGGCTTTTTCGGGATCGGCAGGACAGGACTGTAGCTCTCCGATTGGCAGGTTGGGTTGGCGCCTGAAACAACGCCTGATAAAACGTACAATGTGGTCTCGCCCTTACTGTAGCCTTGAACAAGACTACATAATATCAGAAAAATGTTCTTATTTGGAAAGTTCAGATGCTGCATGTGTTTACCTTGCGTTTGTGTATGTGTGTAAGAGAGGATGATTGAGAAAAAAAAGAGAATGAATGAAGAAAGAGGGAAAGGAAAGACATCGATGGAGGCTTAGAAGAGAAGAAATAGTGGAAGAGAGAGAGAGTGAGAGAGATTGATCAAGGTTGGAAGGGGAACAGTATAATAATATCGAAGGGGAACAGTGAGAAGTAAGAGAGGTAGAGAGAGAAAAGATATGTAGTGGGAGGGGAGACAGAGAGGTAGGAAGAGAGTTGGAAGAGTGAGAGAGAGAGAGTGTGTGTGTATCTATATGTAAGAAGAGAAAGAGAGGCAGAGAGAGATAGAGTGAGAGACTGAGGAGAAGCGTGAGAGGTGGACCTTACGTAGACGTATATATCGGGAAAGTCAATTTTGAGATGGAGTGGAAAATTTAATTTGGAAAAGTAAAGGAAAAAGTGAGGCCGGTCGTGTTGGTGGGGTAGCGCGTGCTGGTGTTTTGGGAGGAGGAAGAGGGGGTGGAGGAGTGAGTGAGAGAGAGGAGGCAGAGGTAGCAGGCAATATATCAAGTTTTCTCCAATCGGTTGGTTGTTTATTGGGTAAGAAGTCATCTGCGAAATGAAATCGGGTTGGGACGGACGACCTCTGCGCGCCAACAACATGAAGAAGAAAACGAAGAAGGAAAATAATGAGAAACAAGAAAAAGAAGAAGAAGAAGAGTAAAGGAGGAGGATATGGAGGGAATGAAGGAGAAGCAAGCAAAGGAATGAGTGGGCAAAAGAGAAAAAGGAGGAAGTGCTAGAAGAGTAGAAGCTGCAGAATTTGGGA